>NC_038048.1:28171738-28471738 GCF_002211085.1 Panicum hallii | reverse complement strand
TTGCCCTGCACGACGCACTTGGCTTCCTTCCTTTGGAAGCTTCTTCCTTTTCTAGAAAAAAAAAGATTTGTCTCCGTGTCCGATGGCGTTTCTAAAGTAGCAAATGGAAACTGCCATAGAGACTATTGGTTCAAAGATAAGTACATGCAGCACCGATTATAGTTATAGATAAAACTCTTGGTTCAAAGATAAGCACATGGTAGGAGAACGGTGCTTCGTGAGTACTAATTTTCAGTGTATTTCTAGCTTAGCCACTATTAGCTACTAGCTAGTACCCTAGTTCCTTGTCTTTAATACATGCAATATATAAGATTTGTTGCTCAAATTGTTATGTTTGTTAAACGGTAGACGACATGCCCGAACAATAGTAAGAAGTTTGTGGTGACTTATTAGTTTCATCAAGCTCAAAATTTGGCGATCTACTCTATCATGGAAGACATTCATAGTGGCAAGGTATGTGTGCCTAAGATCAATGGGTGATTCTTCATGCATGTATGTGCACACTTGCCTGTGTGTTTGTAGGGATGGTCATGTTGTGTGCGCATGCCTACACTAGGTGAGACTGTGTGTGAGTATATTGATCAGCGTTTATTGGAATAGAATGTTCATGCATATGCCCTGCATTCAACTAGCTAGTGAGTGTGTGTGCGCCTATATGTGATTGTCTATGTCTGTGTTCATGTGGATGGGTTAGGTTGTGTACGTCGCACGGCCGAATCTCACAACCGGAGGTCAGACCCAACAGCTTTTGTCGCTACTATGGAACTTTTCTTATTTATATGTACAGCTTTAGAAAATTATTGATACGCATGCAGGGACTTTCTTGTTTTAGGTGATATTGATGTACGAAGTCGTTGCAAATAATTCCTACGGTATTTCTTGAAAGACAAGGTCGCCACTCTCCGCTAGTACCCTTTTGTCAACCCTTTTGTCAAATTAATAAGTACAATGCCGAAAGGGACAGCTACTACGTGTTTGTTGAAGATGACGAGCCGTCCATGTCGTGACGCCGTAAACAATTCGCCATGCGCTTTCCGCGCCAAGATCCCCGGAGCACTTTCCGATGTATATGCTCTTGGGAGCAGTTTGTCCGTTTCCCCCATTGGTGTGTATGTAAACCAAAAGAGGTTCACCTTCGACGCAACTCGATCTAAACCAAGAATCTTATTAGCATTTCCTGCTCAGGAATCAGGACCACCATATCTTCTTACAATCCGACTGGTGGTGGCTCAGGCTAGCTATCATGGGTTCACTTGCGGCGGAGGGGCCGGCTGCGGCGGTGGACACGCCGCCGCACGTCGTGTGTGTACCGTACCCGGCGCAGGGCCACGTCACGCCGATGCTGAAGCTGGCGAAGCTGCTCCACGCCCGGGGGTTCCACGTCACCTTCGTCAACACCGAGTTCAACCACCGCCGCCTCCTCCACTCGCGCGGCCCGAACGCGCTCGACGGCGTCCACCGGTTCCACTTCGCCGCCATCCCCGACGGTCTCCCGCCGTCCGACGCCAACGCCACGCAGGACGTCCCCGCGCTCTGCTACTCCACCATGACCAACTGCCTCCCGCACCTCCTGTCCCTCCTCACGAGGCTTGGCGCTGACTCCTCCGGCTCCGGGGCGCCGCCCGTCACCTGCCTCGTAGTCGACGGCGTCATGTCGTTCGGCTACGACGCCGCGAGGGAGATCGGCGTCCCATGCGCCGCGCTCTGGACCGCAAGCGCGTGCGGCCTCGCGGGATACCGGCACTACCACCAGCTCGTCGAACGGGGCCTCGTGCCTTTCAAGGATGAGGCGCAGCTCGCCGACGGCGTGTACCTCGACACAGTGGTGCACGGTGCGCGCGGCATGTGCGACGGCGTGCGGCTCCGCGATTTCCCCAGCTTCATCCGCACCACGGACTGCGATGACATCATGCTCAACTTCTTCATCCACGAGGCCGGGCGGCTGTCGCTCCCCGACGCCATCATGGTGAACACCTTCGACGACCTCGAGGGGTCGACGCTCGATGTCATCGGCTCAATGCTCCCGCCGCTGTACACTGTTGGCCCTCTCCTTCTCCACACACGTCATGCTCTTACAGAGGGCGGCCAGCTCGACAGCCTCGGCTCCAACCTCTGGAAGGAGCAGAACGGCCTGCTCGAGTGGCTCGATGGCCACGCGGCGCGCTCCGTCGTGTACGTCAACTATGGAAGCATCACGGTGATGACGAACGAGCAGCTGCTGGAGTTCGCGTGGGGGCTAGCTGGCAGCGGGTACGCATTCATCTGGAACATCCGGCCTGACCTAGTGAAGGGTGACACTGCTGTTCTGCCACCAGAGTTCCTGTCCGCCGTTGAGGGCCGGGCTATGCTGACCACATGGTGCCCGCAGGAGGCGGTGCTGGCGCACGAGGCGGTGGGGCTGTTCCTGACGCACTCCGGGTGGAACTCGACTCTAGAGAGCATCAGCGCAGGGGTGCCGATGCTGAGCTGGCCTTTTTTTGCGGAGCAGCAGACCAACTGCCGGTACAAGTGCACAGAGTGGGGCATCGGTATGGAGATCGGCGGAGAGGTGAGGCGGGCAGAGCTGACGGAGATGATAAGAGAGGTCATGGGCGGGGAGAAGGGGCGGGAGATGCACCGGCGTGCGGCGGAGTGGAAGGAGAAGGCCATCGCAGCGACACTGCCCGGTGGGCCAGCAGAAAGAAATCTGGACAAGGTTGTCAATGAGGTGCTGCTCGGCAAGAGAGATAGGAGCAGCCTGCACCAAAATACCACTACAAATGCAGGAAACTAAGAAGGGTACAGACAGAGACCTGGAGAGCATGTTTTTTATAAAATAAAAGTTGTTCTTATGATGTGTGGTGAAATATTTAGTGGTTTAGGTAACGGAAAAAACTATATCTAGAAATGTTTCTAAATATGTAAACGAATCTTATCGTCTCTCAATTCATAATACCTTGCTTTTAGACTAAAAGGTTATGGAACATTTAATTTATTATTGGTTGAGTGTGGGCCTATCAAGCTTACCATTTTATACAACGATTGAGGGTTGATGCAATCACGTAGAGCCACTAGAGATAACGTTTACAGGGGTAGGTAAAATAATATTTGCAGGGACGGGTGTAGTACCCATTCTTACTTTTTGCAGCTACAAATAGCTGTTTGCATGAGAAGGTAATGTGCTCGGCCCTGCAAATGCATTTCTAAGAGCGGGTCATGTCGAAACTTTCCGTCACCCTTCCTGCGCTTATCTGAATCTCACTATCATAGTATCAGTTCAACGTCCTTTGGATTGGAGAAGAAACGCCTCAGGCGATCGGTAACTGGGAGGTACCACGTAACCATGGCAAACATTCTACCCTATTTCTCAGAAATGTCTTTCTCAGAAATGACTAAAGTAGTATCTTCTGGCTCAACAGAACCAACACTATTCCTTGCACCCTTCCTCTTCCTTTATTCCGATTGGGTGGAGTTTGATTGTCACCACAATAATAACCGATATTATTTTTTATCATCTTGCAGAACATACAGGGCATTTGTCCATGCCTTTGAAAGCATCCCACGATACAAAATACAATGATTTGAACATACCACACCTATTATGACCGGACTGACAAGGTTCTTTGCTCGATATATGTTGGCGGGCACTCTATTTGGCTTAGGAAGCAACCAAGCCAAAATACATAGCAGATCACTGAAACTACTATCTGACCAACTATGCTTAGCCTTTAGAGTCAATAGCTCAAGTATGCTTGTATACATTTTCCTCCGCTAATTTTTTCACCACCTCGAAGTTTGCTAACCCCTTTGCATTACCAACCAATAGATTTGTTTTGGTTTGACGCAAAAACTGGCTCAGAAAATCACCATCATCAAATTTATCATCACTACCACCATTGTCAACACCATCACCATGGCATTCACCACCATCATCATCATCGCTGCTACTCTCATCAAAATCATCATAAGCATCAAACAATCTATCAAACTGGATGTCTAGTCTAATTTCGTCAAGCAGAATCTCCGCTGGAGGGGGTGCTTTCTCGCTATGATATGTCCAGATCACGTAGTCCTCAACAAAATCTTCAAGCATCACAATCGATCTGATTGTAGTTGTGTAGCTGAATGCTCTAATATTCTTGCAGGTTTTGCATGCCAACATATCCTCTTTGTCTTCTCAATCATTGCATGGTTTTTTGTAGCTTGAATAAATTTATTAAATTCTTCATGGAAATAGATGTCCATCCTTCATGCTTTGTACATCCATGTCCTATCCATCTCTAAACAGCAACAAATAATTTAACTCTTTAATAATTTTGTAAAGAAATGGTATATATACTTATACATATATACCTATATATATGTGTAGATATTGGAAAAACTCAATGTAATATGTACTAACTAAAAAGATAAAAACCTAACTTATTTTTGTCCCACTAAATCTTAGAAAAAACTATCATGCATGTGTTCAAATGATCATTAAGGAATAAGGATAAAATATAAAGATTGATTTCAAATGATTAGATAATGTTGTTCTCCTACTTAACCTAACTTCCACCAAAAGTTTGAGGTAAATTGAGCTCCAAATGGCAAATCTACACCTTGGAGATCTAGATCTAGCTAGAGGCAAAGGAACTCCATTAGAGGCTTAAAATTATGCTTACCTTAGAGATCTAGATCTAGCTAGAGGCAAAGAAACTCCATTAGAGGCTTAAAATTATGCAAAAAGCTTAGAAAAGAGATGGATTTAGTATCAACTTACCTCCTATAGCCCCAACTCTAAAGAAATCAAGTTTAAAACCTTCCTTCACCTTTTTTTTGATTTTCGGGCAGCACCTCCCCCGACCAAAGACTGCGTTGTTGGCGGGAGAAATAAGAGTGTGGCTGTTAGTTTTATTGGGCATTTTTGGGTGGATGACGCCATCACCTACCTCTGGAAATGTATTTTTAGGAGCAAGTGATGCTATCTCTCGCCCCTAAAAATGTATTCCAGGGGCAGCTCGGTTGCTATAGTAACCGTGCTCTTTTTGTAGGAGCGGGTTAACTACCGCCACCCTTAGAAAAAAAAATGGGTGCTCTTGAAAACCTTTTTTTTAGTGAACCCAGCAGTAACAAACGGGGTAAGTGCTTGTGAGTAGTTAATTTAGTTCTTAAATGCTTGTAAATAACATTACCTGACATGAAGAAGAAATAAACATGAACAAAAATATTGTTGTTGTCATCCTATAATATAGCTTGCGTTTTCACTAGAACAATTTGTGCTGGTCAAGTACTACCTTTGTTCTTAAGTACGTGACAATGATAATTTTTTCCTCAAATTTTGACCAATAATATTTAAATACTTAATTAGTTAAGTAAAGTAAGATGACTACCATTAGATCTATCATCAAATTTACTATTTGTTTAACTTGTCGACTTATCTATCTGAATAATTTTTATAGAAAAGATGAAAAGTAAAAAAGTAAAACGAACGAAAAAAATGTCAACGATGTCATATATTCAAGAATGGAGGTAGCAGAAGGTTGGGGTCGGTGAACCTACTGATCTCATTTACTCAAGTCATAATCACTGTGTCATTTGTATATATTTGTTTATCATGCCGTGACTGTTTTATTTACATTCGGGGCAATAAGCATTAGTGGCTTTCATTTCTGAAAGTGAAATATACCCGCAAAAAAAGGAAAGTGGAATATGCCCAAACATTGCCCTTTTCTTTCTGCGTTTTGTGCAGCGGCGGCAAGGAGAAGCGCGCTGAACATGCTGCATCTCCACAATGCTCAACTGACCCGTCTTAAAATTTAACAGGAAAGACGCGAAACATGAGACACGGATCCCGGCGCTCTTCGCCACGACGTGCTTCTGGCAGCAGCGCTACCGCCAGATGTGCTCCCAAACAGGCTCAATTAGTTCATAGGGTAAGAACAGAAATGCTCCATGCTGTTGCAGGATTGAAAGCCTTGAGTAACGAGATGTAGTCCAGAAAAGAAAACCTGAGTACAGGTCTAGCACAAGGTAGCAGCACAAATGTGAGCAAAAAGTACATGTTCGAGCAGACGTCTGACCAAAAAAACTCATTTAGGCAACATATATATATTCAGTGTACGTTCTACCAGCTATATAAATGTGACACAAAGTGCAAGATTTGGCAGCATATATCTATGGGACCAAAGGTGCCCACAAACATTAGAATCAAACCAACCATTGATCGACTGTAGGTGTTTGCTAGCTGCAAAATCAAGTACTTTAGTTTTCTATATTTCTGTATGAAATGGATGAAACTGTAAACAAATCTTCTTCAATGCACCTGGCACTTCTTGCACCAAGTGACCTGGCTCTCCAACCAAACACAGAATGGAACGGTTCTACTCTAGCGCACTCTCCAAACCAAACAAAAAATGGAGCGGCTCCAGGCGGCCGCCGGCGGGGGGTGTGGCGGGCTGTGGCGGCGGGCGGCAGGGGGGGGGGGGGGGTACGCCCGGCGGCGGCGGGCGGAGGGGGCTCCAGGCGGCCGCCGGCGGGGGGCGTGGCGGGCCGTGGCGGCAGGCGGCGGCCGGGGGGGGGGGGGGGGGGGGGGGGGGGGCTCCAGGCGGCCGCTGGCGGGGGTGGGGGGCGGGCGCCGCGCGGGGGGCTGGCGCGCCGCGGGGGCAGGCCGCGCGGGGGGCTCGACGTCACGGGGAGCAGGCCGCGCGGGGGCCGGCGGGCGGGGGGCGGCGCGTGGTGGCCGCGCGGGGGGAACAGAGGAGCGGTGCCCCTATCTCACGCGCGCGGGAGAGGAAAAACGAGCGCTTGCGTCCGGTCGGATTTGGGGAGCGGGATGGTTCCGCATATCAACGGAATATTCGGATCTTTCCGCTCCCGGAGCCACTCCGTTCTTTCTGGATTGCAACCAAACACCTGGAAAAAAGAAGCGGAGTGGTTCCATTCCGATTCGCTCTCCAACCAAACAGACCCTTAGTCTCTCCTTAGGTCGAACCATTGCCCCTCCATGTAATGTTGCACCAAATTGGTGGCTCATGACTCATTTTTTTTTGGAAGAGTTCGATGATCCAATGGGTCGAACTGAACCATGTTCATCCTTACCCAATACCTCCGATTCCTGTTGGACGTTGGTGCTCCGATCCCTCTGGAATAGCCATAGGCATTTTAAAAGGAATTAGGTTTCGGATAGCTGTTGCTACTTACTCTCAATAAACTGAAGGCGGCACTCCCCTTCCTGCCCTTTATGCAAACAAATCACTGAATCGGCGCATCATATGCTAGCGCGGAATGCCGATACAAAAACAAAATCTGGAGCCTCACCCGCGGAATGGACGGCACGACCAAGCATAAGACCAATAGAATGGCGACCTAGCACAAATGCCACACCGGATATATAGAAGAGAGAGGGAGGAGGAGCGAGAATTGAGAATTTACTAGACTAAATGATATGGGAGATTTTGTTGGTTGGGGACATCGGTTGCAAATGGAACCAATACACCTTTGGCACGTGCAGGTGATGCTTAGTTGGTTGACTGCTCAAAATTTCAGAATAACTCTTCAGCCTGGTTTTTCCCAATGCCTTCCTTTCCCACTAGCTATACCACCCTATTTGTAATATTTAGAAGAACATTGGCGGTCATGCAGTATATATAACTTCAGAGCATATAATCACCATTCACCAGTAATTGTTAGCCAACTATCAAACGAGTTTGAAGCTAAAATAACACTTAGCTATCGGACCTATCTACCTAGCTACCAGTATCCGCAACAAAATTGCCGTAGTTACCATGGCTATTTTAGTATATGAGAATATTTGCAAGAAAACAATAATTTATGGAATGAGTGGATAGGGCTGGAAGAAAAGCTCGAGACTCGTAAGCCAGCTCGACTCATTCATAGGTATGTTGCGGTTCAGCTCTACTAGACCTTTCAAACAAACCAAGCCAAGCCTCCATTTCAGCTCCATTTCTTATAGAGCCAGCTCGTGAACCAATCAGGAGTGATCGATTGGCTCATTAGGCTTGATAAATATGATAATATTAAATTTATTTTCTATTTATAAAGTGGCATTATTATTGTACTAAAACAAACTTGTCATTCAACTTTCAAGTCAAATATGGTATTAATAAGTCTATTTAATTCCCCAAACGTCTATATTTATTGATTTGTGATATATATTTTCGTAATACCATCATAAGCTATTACTTTAAATTATTATATATTAGTTACTATCACATTTGAATTTAACGCTGATGATGAATAATGCTCGGCTCGTGAGCCAAACGAGTTGACACGAGCTTTTTGAAGAAACCAAGCCAAACTCAACTTTGTGCTCGTTAGCCTTAGCGAACCGATCAAATAAGTCATAAATGAGCCGAGCCTTAACGAGCTGAGCTGGCTCGCCAACCACCCCTAATTTTGTACTCAATTCCTGAACGTTAAAGCAAAGGTAATTGTTCAGGGTTATTTAGGGGTCATCGGTGCTACTAATGTACGCTAAATTTTACGGGTTAAAATTTGAAACCTGTGAGGACGCGCAGTGGATGATTGTATCTGTCTGAAGAAGAAATCACGTAGAAATTGATGATATTCATATCCACAGCGTATATGGCGAGGCCACATACCCATGAATTGTTGCTACCCCATCCGTCGACGCTGGTAGTTGCTTCTCAATGTCATGCCAGCCGTTGGGCGGTTGCTCCGCAGAATGCAGCTTTGCCCAGGGACTGCTAAGAATGCAGCTGTACGACAGTTTGACCCTGAGATGCTTAAGTTGGCAGATGGACTAGTGTACACTGGAAAGACTTGAGCATGAGCTCCCAGTGCCTTCCTTTCCTAGTAGACAGCAGATCCTACTGGTGAAAAGATCCACGACATTTGTGTACAATTTAATCATTATCTACCTCTCAAACAATTACAAGAACGTTGTCACCTGATGCTCTATCCTTCGGCCCATCTACCAAACAGGTTGGTGGCTCAAATTACACTGAGCTATATCTTACCTACCAGCGGCGGACCCAAAGATTGAACGGAGCCTAGGCGAAATTAATTAAGATATAAGCTCTATTTTTCATATCCGGTAGAACAGGATTGCAACTATGGACAGCCGATTTGGATAGCCATGGTCTGCTATAGCCCGGGCGGGTGCCCAGGGTCGCCGGGCTCTAGGTCCGCCCCTATTATCTGCCAATTATTATAATCATGGTTATTATTAAGCTCGAGCATGATGCTTAATGGTTATATATGATTATTTATTTCTTATACAAGATCGGTGTATTATATATGCTCAAATGCTAACAATAAGAAATGCCCCATCAACACGATTGTGAGCCCCATCCAAAGTGAACTATACTCAAAACTACAGTGTCAGTACTATCGATACGGAAATTCATATATTCATGCTTGATAAACAGACATAATGCCCAAAAGAAACATGTTGCGTTCAGCTTGATGTAGATGCATTTGACAAGTAAAAGTAGACCTTGCACCCCAACTCATGCGTCACAAGGAGTTCAGGTAATCGCCCTGTAACAAATTGCACTTTTCTAGAAAATTATGTCCTTTCGTCAGTCCCGACAAGAAAGCACACATGAAACTAAGTATATTCAAATCCAGATATGGATGAAAAGGGTCAGAAATGATCGGAAAACGGTATCATAATTATAAAATGAAAGTGGTTCAGTTGGGATTTTCCCATAGTAGGTCCGTGCCTGTGCGTTGCTACGGGACATCCAGAACAATACAACTACTAAATCATTGAGAAATAGCCCAACATTATCTCTTTATGAATAGTTCCTAAAATATGAAGAATATGAATACCTGGCACATCTAATAAGTGATAAACACAACCAGTCACCTGGAAAGGCATAAACAACCTTAATTTTAATTTTGTGTTCCGTGTACACGAGCCATCAATCAGTTAACAACCAGTAAAAGTATCTGCCCCAATGTCCCAAAAACTTGGCAGCCATCTTATTCACACAATCTCTTGTGGCGGCCGTCATAGGCCACGTCATGGTTACATCGCCATTGATATGTTGTCTTCATGATGGTTCGATAGGCCAATAGGTGGTTGGAGGAAAAGCATATGCAAGATGTCCAATCGTGTCCGGAGCAGAATGGACTTCGGCAGAGGCAACATGGCCCTCAGAGCATCTCCAATCATGAGTTCTATATTTGGATCTTATAATTTATATTAGGGACATATTTGATGTGTTTAGGGCTAAAAAAAGATTATACTCCAACAGCGGGGTCTCAAATCATATCATTTACAATTAATTGGGGAAAGATTGGAGCGGAGGTATTGGGGAAAGAAGTCTCTGTTAGTTAGATTTCGTGGCAAAAGGGAGATAGGACCCAACCAATTGAGTCCTATATCTAGGACCCGGGAGACTGAGTCCTAAACTGATTTGCCAATTTTTTATAAAATAGGACTCCTGTTGGAGGCTATTTTTTTCTCTTAAGCTCTATATTTCAAGATAGGACTCAATTTAGGACTTGTATTAAAGATGCTCTTAAGCAGCTTCCTCACAAATCTTCTTGCCCTTAGCTTCAGTATGCCATTATGTCCTTACCCTTGAGTTGCATACTGAAAGCAGCGTAATAATAAAGTAAACAACCTAGATTAATTTGATGGATCAAATAAAAAACAATCATCCTCATCAAACTGGTATGTCCAACATGCAAACAACATAGGATATTTAGATATCAACATTAAGGAACCTAATGGTTTCTTAAATAATCCGACTAAACCTAATGGTTTCTTAATAATCCGACTAAGACAAATGGAATAGATCATCAAGCACTATATGATATTAATTGGCTGCATCATGTGTCTACTTAATAGATCATAAGGTTTCTCACCCAAAAGTATCCATGATTTCTGAATGGGAGCAGGTCTAACGTGCCCCTTTAAGAATCGAAACCAGGGACAGACTCCTCTGGAAAGGAAAAAAACCAAGGAGTTGCTATTTAATTTAAGACCTTCCATGCACAAATTACCCCATATTTTGATGGCCTACTTTCAGAGAAATATCAAATAGACACCATCAGGAACGCCAATCTTAAATTATACATGGAAAGTTTAGAAAACAAGGATAGCCAAAGCAGAGCAGTTATTTTCAAAAGAGCAACAATTTTAGTCTTTGATGGTTACCTCGATATATATTGTCCAGGACTGACTTTATGGTGATCATTTCGATGTCACTATTGTTCAGCATTTAATTCCTCTGCCACTATGTTCTTTTCCTGCAGGAAGAGCACAGAGCTTCCTGAAATCATGACTAAAATGTTCATCCAGGTCTTACACTGTTCCTTAGCTGATAAATTGGAATTGGCCATCTAGGAAAATGTATGCCACTATCCTACAGAATCGACATGTTGACAGCAAGACATTAATAGAATTAGTTTACTATGAAATTTACAAATGCAAGTCCGGAGCACTAACAATTGGTTCCCTGCGAATTCGCAATCCTTTGACGAACACAGTAGGTTATAGATCTTAACAGAGCTTGAAACTCTTTTCTGATATGCTCTGAAATTAAGTGTTGACCTCATTTGAATTTGATGTGAAGCTCCACCGCTGACTGTTTAAATAATGGATGGAAAAGAGCAAGCGCCAAATGCCACATGAAAGGAGACTATGATAATGCTCAGACGATGATCAATCATAACTTTACATGAAACGTGATTTGTGAATGTGAACTCGCTGTTGCCAGCTGTGTGCAGTTACCACTTCAGAGCACTGTTTTGTGCTCCACACGGTAGCTACAATAGAGATGATCAAACAATGAATCCTTAAGTAACCAAAAAGAATACCATTGTTTATATGCATTTACCAGAATTATGAGTGTTGCTGCCTCATGTGAGTTGTGGCCACCATTTCCATGATATGCAGCTCCGCTCCCCACCATTCATTCTGTTCCATCTCATTTGCTCTCCATAGTAGCTCCTCAATGACGCAATATTTGTACTCAGGCAAAGCCCTTGACCAGTGCACCTGTCTGCTAGGTGTCACATGCTGAAATGTAATGGCAGGGTCAAAGATTAGTGTGCAATTGTTCATATGTAGCTACCAGCTGGACATTGATGTATTCGGAGGACGCATTAGTGGGAGTGGAGAAACCAAATGAACCCAAGCCCTGAACGCCCTTGCGAATACCCATGGAGGCCATGGGTCCATGGCAGTATACTTCCATCTTACAGTGAGGCAAACACATTGGAACTTTTAGACAACTACAAATACTACTGGTGACATGGATTTTGTTTGCTAGGTCGCAACACTCACAAATGACCTCATAAAGATCTCATATTAATAAGATGTATTTTAAATGACACAATACGATCGGAATACATGTGGTCTTAGAAAATGATCTCAAATACAGTCAATGAGTAACGAGGCTATGATTGGACCATTGGCAACTGGCTAACATAGCATCAGTACAACTTCATGCAAGTTCATTAAATGGATAGGAAAGAAACAGTAAGGGGTAAACCTTCCATTTCCTTTTTGTGCTTCTGAGGGAATTGTTGACCTAACACGTGTCTTTGAATCTACCAGAATGGGTTGAAATGAAATGCCATCAATGGGCATTCGGATTTCATCAATAATCCCTATCATCCATGAACCTTCAACACCCCAATCCTGCAGTGATATGATTTACAATCAGATCTGCAAAGTAGAATGCATCCTAAATAGAAAGCTTCATATCCACTCTGGAAACTGATATTATAGCAGAGCATGTCCATCAGTGAATTTTTTTTAAAAAAGGTTAAAAAATTAAATTTGAAAAAGGGGTGTCGATTTGAAAAATTTCCAAAAATGGGTACCTCCTGCCTGATCAACGGGCGGGAGGCATGGAGCCGGACACCTCCCGCCCATCCAACAGACGGGAGGTGCCTCTTCGCGAATAAGAAACTTTTCTTATTCGCGAAGAGGCCCCCGCGGCGGCAAAGGCATCCCGCCCGCCCAACGGGCGGGATGTGCCCTTTTTCTTATTTTTTATTCGAATTTATATTTTACAAACTATTTAAAATTTATACTTTTTTCAAATATAAGATTTATTCGCCATACTCTTTTGTATACATATAAAATTTTAGTTCAATTTTACGAAGAAGATTACGGTATATAAAACTCGTACAAAGATGGTTAAGCGATAACATTTTGCAACGTCGAATCTAAATATTACGATAGTACCATACATCAAGCTCGCGTCAAGTTGTCATGAATCCGACGAAAGCCTCCGGTACACGTACTCCACGGTCAAACAACGTGATCTGAGATGCAGCTTCGACCTCCGTGCAGTGGATCAGATCGATCTGTATAAGTAATGGGAAGCATAGTAATATTGTTATCGATTTTTTTAAAAATTTTTATATGTATACAAAAGAGTATGGCGAATAAATTTTGTATTTAAAAAAGTATGAATTTTAAATAGTTTGTAAAATATAAATTCGAATAAAAGGGCACATCCCGCCCGTTGCGCGGGTTTTATTCGCGAAGAGGCACCTCCCGCTCATCCAACGGGCGGAATGTGCCCTTTTATTCGCGAAGAGGCACCTCCCGCCCATCCAACGAGCGGGATGTGCCCTTTTATTCGAATTTGGGTACTGGGTCGTTGGGCCGATCCGTTTAAACCTGCATGGTGACTGATGGAGAATTTTTTTAAAACAAGATTAAAAAATTAAATTAAAAAAAGAGTGCCGATTTGGAAAATTTCTAAAAAGAGGCACGGGAGGTGCCTCTTCACGAATAAGAATTATTCGTGAAGAGGCCCCTCCGTGAGGAGGCCCCTCCCGCCCGTTGGATGGGGCGGGAGGTGTCCGGCCCCACGCCTCCCGCCCGTTGATCGGGTGGGAGGTACCTTTTTTTTGAAAATTTTCCAAATCGGCACCCTTTTTCGAATTTAATTTTTTAATTTTTTTTAAAAAAATTCTCCATCAGTCACCATGCAGGTTTTAACGGGTCGGCCCAACGACCCAGTACCCAAAACTTAACGCTTGGTGTTACTACCCATTCATCCGGCTCATTTTAGATTTGGTGTCAAGTAGTGCCAGGTGCCGTGGGTCGTTCCGTTGGACCAATCCCTCGCATGAGGAATCGTCCAGGTCGATGCGGCGGCGACGCCGTCGCCGGCCTCGTGTCCCCCGAGCGCACCGGTCGTGCACCACCTGACGCCATCGATCCTGCACCGTCCATGCCCCTCCCCAGGCCGCTTTGTCGACCGCGTGCCTCCGCAGCCATCTTCGAGCGCATCCGGCCAGACGTCTCCGGCCGCGCCCTTCCTTCTCGCCGGGCCACGGTCCTCCTCCAGGCTGCTTCCAGACGCAGGCATCCAAGGCGGCGCCGGACCTAGTCATCACCATATCCAGGTGATGCAGCTCTCTCTCTCTCTCTCTCTCTCTCTCTCTCTCTCTCTCTCTCTCTCTCTCTCTCTCTCTCTCTCTCTCTCTCTCAGATTGGGTTGCCGCATCTGTGCCGACCTCGCCCTTGAGCTGCCGTATCTGCACTAAGTTCAACAGCAGCACCGAGTGAGATTGGGTTACGCGAGGTGGGGCGGTGGGAAAAGGGTAAGCAGGCGTCACCTCGTTGGGGAACGAATTTGTCTGTCCTCGTAGAGGTATCTATCTATCCACACCAAGCACAAATTTGATCTCGCGGTCTCTCTCTCTCTCTCTCTCTCTCTCTCTCTCTCTCTCTCTCTCTCTCTCTCTCTCTCTCTCTCTCTGGGATCTGCATGCACGCGTGAAAGAATCAGACGCATTGCATTGGTTAGCCCAAATCACTTGAGATGGTAATTGAAAGAATCAGACGCTACAGCCTACAGGACTCTCCTATTTAGCTATAGGAGTGAAAAATGACTTTCTTGTTTAGCTACAGGCCTGTTCTATATGCTGCAGCTAATAGTTTACATGGTGCTTCTACTGCTACTTCATTTAACCATACAAGTTCAATTGTTCATCTAACTTGTAGGCTGAGCACATCATGGAGAGATCTCCTGTGGCTACCCCTCCAGAAATTGAGGAAGGGCTCTCCAGTGGTTCTCCGTCAGCGAGGACTCCAAGGGTGGAGGTCCTTATGCCGCTTCCCCGAATTTCTCCAACCAATCGGACTAGAGTTTCTAGAGTTTCTACAACAGATTTGGCAAGAATCAACCGGCTGAAGCAAGCAAGGTGTGTAGTTGGTTCTCCAAGTATAAGGATAATCAATCAAATTCAATTGTCTACACCGACAACAAGGTCTCCCAAAAATTCTACAACTCGAAATTCATGTGGTAAGACAACAATTCATCCGACGGCTGCAGGTTGCGTGTCAAAATGACAACTTTATGTTTTTCTAAAAAAAACGATCGGATACAATATCATAATACCCAAAACGAAATTGTTCAGTGCGGGATTTCTCTTGACCGTTTTGAACCCTATCCATCTATTTGGAAAGCTAATTTCAACAATGATCCTTGCCACTAATTAAACATTATGTGGAAAGGTCTGGAATCGAGGCAGGAACCTATACAAGAGGTAGACCCATGACCCAGCCAGAAACTAGAGGTGCACCTGACCTTGCTAGAGTAATACACACTCAAGTTCTTTGAGTCACATACATAGAGAAAGTGAAGAGCGATATAAGACACTAGTTTGAGTAATACACACTCGGGGTGAAAGTCGATAGTTGAGAGCCTGGCCTCTAACTTGGGGTGTCAGTGCTGAGCAATTGAGCTGGCCCTTCTTTGCAGAGCAGCTGACTAATTGCTGGTACGTGAGCTGAGCACCGAGTGGGGGGGTTCGGGAGGTGATGATGGTCTCAGTGGGAAAGGACATGAGGGAGCGGGATCTCTTACCATTACCTACCCAGCCTAGTGGGCCTGCGAAGACGAACCTCAATAATATCGTCGATGAAGTACTACTTGGCGGTAGAAAATGACGTGGGCTACGGGAGGTTTAAATACCCATCTGAATCTAAATAATGTGAGGAATCAGAATTTGAGCCTGGTCCGCTAACTCTTTCCCAAGGATACTAGCTAGCTGCACTACATGGCAGCTGCTCGGTGAATAGAAAGGTGGAGCTCCACCGTACCTGATCTTAGAAACAAAAAGAGCCTTCAATGTAATGTTATATTTTTTTGCGTATTTTCTTCACTAGTATAGAAATGGTCCTTGATCTTTAATATTTGCCCCGGTCACTGTTAGATATGGGACTAATATAGGCATTGGCTCCGGATTCAACGGCTAGGGGGCGGAAGGGCTCTTTAGTCCCGGTTGGAACCACCGATCAGAACTAAAGTCTATCCTTAGTCCCGTTGTTGGCTCCAACCGGAACTAAAAATTCAAACCTTTAGTCACCCCAACTAGAGTTGCATGTGCTGTGCAGGTGGGTGACAAGGAAGCTATACGCGAGGCAAGAGGTCTTATATTTGAGTCCTAACTGCGGAGTAATTTTTTTTATCTTGCACGGACCCTTTCGTAGTTCCTGTTTCATAATCGGGACTGAAAAAAGGTTAGGAACCGGGACTAGATTATGTACTAGTGCTCGCTGGCTGTTGAGCTCAATTTCAGGGAGCCAATGATAAACAACGAAATTAAGCCAGATGTTTGCCTTTCCCATGATATATAAAATTGCAGAGGGACCTACGACCTACTCTGCTTACATTGCAGCTGCAGCTCTGATAGCTGGACTAACTAAATGCCTCCGTAAGGAAGATATGGCCATGTCATGGAACGTGGTGACCATGCGATGGCATATGGTGGAAGCAGGCATGCATGTAGCGACGTGATGAGATGCTAATGTTCGGAAGCCGGAGGGCCTCGTGAGCGTTCTGGTAGTGCGGGGTAGAGCCCCAAGGCATGTCATGTGGTGTTCAAGTTGATCTGCAAGGCAGAATGTCAAGCATGCTACCTGCTCGATACAAGGCTTCACGTCGAGACGTGTTTCTCTATTTTTTTTAATTTTCCATAGCTTCTTTTTCTTTGATTTTCCTGATGTTTAAACTCACTTCTGCTGAATTTTATGCTATGTCACTACAGGAAAACAATATATTTTCGTCGGCCAGAAACCGACGAAAATAGGCTATATGTCGATGAAAATAGCTGTTTTCGTCGGCCTCCCGACGAAAATAGGCCGACGAAATAAACCCGACGAAAATAGACTCTTTTTCGTCGGCTGCCGACGAAAATATATCGCGTATTCTCATCGGCCGACGGCCGACGAAATTATGGGTACTATTTTCGTCGGCTACTGTGGCCGACGAAAATAATGTAATCTATTTTCGTCGGCCTGGTGGCCGACGAAAATACAGGCACCTCCAACCAGCAATTGCAGCGACCTGATGCCCAATAGCATATCATAATCCATCAACATACAATCAGAATTATGAAATACAAATACATCAACATCCAATAAATAGAATTGAAGAACGAGAAACGATATCACATTATGTCGATAACCTCCAAAGCAGTTACTTAACATACATATCCATAAGCAGTTATAACATATCCAAAGCAAGTTATCCACCGAAGGACTTTCGACACGCTCTCCTGCTAGGCCTACATGGCAAGTGCAAGAGCCTACAACGCGAAAACACAAATCAAGGAGGAGGGGTAATGTTATGTCCGCTACCGCAGTCACTTCCAGAAATGTTACGCGCTGCCGATGGTGGCGTGGACGGGCTGGCAGAAACTCCTCGAGGATGAGTACTCGTAGAACCCTGATTATAGAAAAAGTTAAATCTATTTAGTATGCATATGTAAGACAATTTGAGCATTGCTAGTTATACGATATAATTACCACTTGTGGAGACGGTACACGCACATATGGTACAAAAGTCGGCTGTGGAGGAGGCGAAGGAAGAGGTGGCAAATTAAATTGTGAGCCAAGAGTAGCCGCTAGCATTTCCTAAAAACCGATAGTAGATTAAATATCTTATAGCAATGAAAAGTGCATAAGGACTTGAAAAAATATAAAACTTGCATAGTACCTGAATCTGTCGATGCTGAGCGAAAAAATCTTGCATGTACTCGTGCTGTTGCCTTGCCCACTCCTCTTGCCTCTGCATCGCCTCTCTATGCTGCCTTATCTCCTCCTGCATTACAGTTTCCCTTTGACTTTCCCGTTGGTAGCCCCGAGAATTCTGAGTGGACTGGGAACACCTTGCCTCACTCAAAGCACCACTTGTATCAATAACGCCATTCAACATGCTAAACCTGCCATGTTTCTTCCCTCCCCCGCTTGAGTATAATGCACCGACATCCACATCACTCGTCCTCCAATCATAATCCTCCCCATGACGTGCCACCATTTCATTACCATATCTCGCCTACCATTCAGGCAACCAATAATAAGATTATATTCAAATCATCGCTTAATTGAAATCATATTATTTTACTAACCAGAGTCTGCGTGGCATTCTCACTGCAAAGCAACTCTGGCTGTATAGGATCTGCGCCGTGGTGGCCTCGAATGTATGTTTCAATATAGCTTGGTGCCACCCCACTTTGTGCCTCCTGATAAAGAAAAAATTGTGATATTGCAAGTAAGCACATAATAAACAAATTGAAATAATGAACACGTACCATTCGACGAGCCAAACGAAGATATCCATCAGCCCCATATCTTTGTGTAACCCATGGTCCTGCTTAACGATTAGCTCTCTTCATTCTAGATTTTTCCACAAAGCTAGGTGAAGCCCAATAAGCACAAAGTGCTCGCCAAGCATCCAGACACTTTCTCAACCAAGGCAAACCGCTAATATCAACTTCAAGGTACTCATCCTCTCTAAGATATATCTCAGAAGCACCCAATTTCTTGTTCATGTCTTGCAGCTTTATTTTCTTGTAGTATAAACAAACGCACTGTATACGAGCATTGGACATCATGTCCCTTACCACCTTCGTCGCTGCCTTCTCAAACACAGAACGAGCCCTATCTTGTATGCACTGCTCCTCCCCCTCCGGCAAACGATACATCTCCTAAAAAGAAAAATTAATTCATTAGACAACTCATAAATGAATCAAATAGATAGTAGTTATACAAGTTAGACAAGTTAAGATAAAAAAGTACCCAGAACTCATTCCAAACTCTCGCTGCCGTCGTGACGCCCTGGTCATCCGATTGCAGATTATAATGCTCCCACTTCAATGCAGGCTGAAGCACACCTCCAACTGTGACCATTCCTGGGTAGTGAAACCGACAAAGTGTTCCCAATGTTGCATTCACAGGTCTTAACCTATTTCTTCCCTCCCAACAAATATCGTCCCACTGCCTGCAATTAGAACATGATATCCATCATGTTTCTTACTTGAACTATATAATATATTAAATAAAACAATCACAATAATAAATTATGTTACTTACCAATCCCCATGTGGCCTAATCTATCGACGATTTGCTGGATTGGTTACTGCAGGAGTCATCACATTGTTGCCTCTAAATCTAAATGTGGTGTATTAGTTAGCTAGCTCATACAAAATTTTTCATGAAATGATTGTAAGTACCTGAACACAGTTTGTGCAGCAGTATCCTACTCTTCATCCTCCTCTTCCTCCTCCTCTGCATCTCCATCATCTCCGTCCACGCACTCTTCTCTGTCCTCGCACCCATCTCCCTCTCCACTACCTCCATCGCCATCCACATTCGCGACATTTTCTTCCTCATCCGCACCCCTACCTTCCTCTTCTTGCTGTTCAAATACAAATATATATTTATTCTTATTAAAAAATAAATTACACATGCAAACTACATATGACTTACTTGCATAGCCTCATCTAGACATCGCTGAAGTGCACTTCTTCGGCTCAGATGAGAACTGCTGCCTCTAAAGAGAGAAGGCCTATCCGAAGATGCGGATCCATCATTCTTCTTTCCCTGACTCCTTGAAGACGAAGATACATCCTTCTTTCCCTTCCCCTTCAGAGAGTGCACAAATGATCTCATCCTAAAAAAATAAAATATGGTTAGTTAATATCATATGAAGCAATGGTAAATAAAAGATAACAAGTTTCATAACAAAAATTACCAAATAGAACACTATTAAGAAAAACTACATATAACATCACATTACATGTTAAAATTCCTCGGGGTCATCTTCTTCAGCTACGGGGCCACCATGAGTAGTACCATGCCGCGTTTCATACGTTGTGCACATTACTTTACTTGCACGACGTGGCCATTTTTTCTTTCGAACCAAAACTATTACATCATCGGTGTCACCATCTAATCTGTCAAGTGCCATCCCAATATCAACTTCAAAGGCTCCATCACAGTCATTTTCCTGAAATGCTTCAGGAATAGTACGATCAAGCTCACATTCATCGTAACCTTCATCTCCAGGAATAGGCAATCGACCTGGAGGACATACTCTCTGAACAATCCACCATGGTTCCAAACTTTCCAAATGGCATGGATACGACATGTAATAGACCATCTCAACTTGATGTGCGAGGACAAATGGATTGTAACCAGAAAGTCGCAATTTGTGGTTCACCTCCACTAAACCAAGTTTTTTATTATGCTTTACCCCAGAACCTAATTTACTATTGAACCAATCACAATAAAATAACACAACTCTTAAATCTTTTGAACCTTCAAACTTCAGCTCCACTATATTCTCAATGACACTGAAATACTCCGTGATAGAACCATTTGAGGCACTCGCGGTGGTCACAACTCCACTATTTGTTGTGGCGGCATGAGGATTTTTTGCTTCAAACTTGGTTGAACGGAACCGAAATCCGTTTATGTCATAACAACCATAACTCCTAGCAGTCGTGCTTCCATGTGAAATCTGTCTTAGATCATCATGGACACTGCTATCCTTCATGCACTACAAGTTTTAAAATTTTGTTAACTCATAACGAGTTATATAAATAAGGTAGTTAGAGTAAGGATGCTTACATGTCTTCTAAACCATGTGACAAAATTTGGACCACCACGTAAACCCTCACGCCATAAGGTTTCGAGCTGTTTAGCAGTTGGTTGTCGTGCATATCTCCATTGTTCTTGATCAAACAACCTACATTGCTAAACGTGCTTCACATATGAGATATATGTCATGGTACTTACATGAATTATTTTCCATCTCCTCCATATTTGTGTACATATACAACAATGCAGTATTCCATTCTTGTATGCACATTTCATAGACCAAACTAGCACCGACGGCCTTGACAGTCCACTGAAACAGCTTGAGATTGCTCGTCGGTGTCTCATTCGAGGTGTGGTAGCGCGGTATATGAGCATTAATGTTATTTTCTTCTGCAAAATATGTGCTCGTGTAGTGTGAGATCTCCTTAAGATAGAATGCCTCGGCAATGCATCCCTCCACTCGTGTTTTATTTCCGATGGTTGCTTTGAGCTTCTTTAAGTCTCGTTCAACAAAGTACATCCACCTGTATTGTACGGGGCCACCCACCTCAGCTTCATAAGGCAAATGCACTAACAAGTGTTGCATTACATTCATGAAACCCGGGGGAACACCTTCTCCATCTTACATACTAAGACAGGTATTTCCTTACTCAGTTTTCTCATTGTATTCTTGTTAATTTCTTTTGCACATAATTGCCTGTAGAAGAAACTTAACTCGGCCAACATTGTCCAGATTTCTTCAGGGAGGTACCCACGTAGCATCACAGGCAACAACCTTTCCATGATGATATGGTAATCGTGACTTTTCAAACCATTCATTTTCCCAGTTAAAATGTTCACCGCCCGTTTTAGATTAGCTGCATATCCATCAGGAAATTTAAGGTTCTTCAACCATAAAAGAACTTCTTTCCTCTCCGCAGGCTTAAGATAGTACTTAGCATGTGGCTTCCCCATATGGCCAGCTTGATTGGGTCTCAGATTAAGGGTTGGCCGAACACATATTTCAGCTAAGTCTTGCCGAGCTTTGAAATTATCTTTAGTCTTATCTTTCAAATCAAAAACCATACTAATTATACTTTCTGCAACATTGCGCTCTTGATGCATTACATCTAAATTATGTGGAAGGATCAGAGCAGTAGCATAAGGAAGGCTCCAAATAGCAGCTATATGAGTCCAATTATGCTCCTCTTTGACCCCTTCAAACCCATCATCTGTGGCAATTAACCGACAATGGCTTACTACAATCTCTTGACCGGTCAAAAGCTTGGGTGGACCCTTAGTAACGATTGTGTCCATGCGAAAGACATCTCGTTGACTCCTGAACGGGTGATCATGAGACAAGAACCGACGGTGACAGTCAAAAAAGCAGAATTTGCCACCATATTTCAAACGAAAAGCATCTGTATCACCCATGCATATCGGACAATATAGACGACCGTGCGTGCTCCATCCCGAGAACATTCCATATGCAGGAAAATCATGAATAGACCAAAGAAATGCTACTCGCATATTGAAGTATTCCTTCCGACTGCTGTCATATGTTCTAACTCCATTCCACAAGTCTTGCAGCTCATCAATCAATGGTTCCATGAACATGTTCAAACGCTTACCGGGATTGTCAGAACCAGGTATAATGAGCGTCAAGAACACATACTCATCTTTCATGCATAATGATGGTGGAAGATTGTATGGAATTGTTATCACTGGCTAACATGAGTAGGGGGCAGCATTTGAATTAAAGGGAGTGAAGCCATCAGTGGCCAACCCAACACGCACATTCCGAGGGTCACTTGCAAAACTTGGATCATAATGGTCGATGGCCTTCCAAGCTGTACCATCAGATGGATGGCTCATGCATCCTGTATTATTACGAATTCCCTCTTTATACCATCTCATATGTTTTGCAGTCTTTAGAGACAGGTACAACCGTTGAAGCCTTGGTTTCAATGGTAGGTACCGTAACACCTTAACGGTCACACTTGTTATCTGCACACTTCCATCTTTTTTCACCACCTTCTTGTATCTGCACTTCTTACAAAACGAACAGTACTTGAGATTTTCATTGTTCTTCCAAAATAACATGCAATTGTTCTCGCACACATGGATTTTTTGATACAGCATCCCTAAACCAGCTAACAGCTTCTTTGAGTAGTAAAAGTCTTTCGGGAACTTGTGAGGTTTCGGAAGCATGTCCGAAATTAAGTCAACAAGATCATTGTAACAACTTACTGAAAAGTTGTACTTGGACTTTATAGCCATTAACCGTGTCACAGCAGCAAGCTGTGATAAAGTAGTAGCCCCATGTAATGGTTCTTTTGATGATGCAAGCAGACCAAAATATTCCGGTACCTCAGCAGCATTCTCAACCTGTTGGACAAAATCATCCATCATTGCATCCATCCTATCTTCGTTCTCCTCAAAGCTATCAACTAGGTTGTACGGCTCCTGCTCCTGTAACTCCCCATGCTCATACCACCTCTTATAGTTCGGCATGAAACCCCACTTGCATAGGTGACGCTCCATATCAATCTTGACTTGACGAGAACAATTCTGACACTTATTACATGGACACTTTGCCAAACCACCACCAGCAGACAAGGAAAATACATGATCAACAAAAGCTTGCGTGTTGACCATCCACTCTCGCGTAGGTATTCCTATACTTGTCCAACCATCATACATCCAACTTCGATCGTCTCTCATTTTCTCAGACTAGCTACTTCATAACGAAAGTGAAAAATATTACTTCATTAACGATACTAAGCAAACAATAATTATGTGGGACATGTAACACAAATATTTTAAGAGTAATACAAATAATTATCTAGTGGACAACAATGCATCACTAAGTTTAATAGTTATTCGGTAAATTCAAAACTAGCAGCAAAGAGAACGGGCAAGCATACCTGTGGGCGGCGGTGTGCCACGGGTGCCTACGGGGGCGGCAGCGGGGGCACGGCGTGGGGCCTCGGGGGCGGTGGCGGGCCGCGGGGCCGCGTGGGCGCGAGGCGGCGGCGGCGGCCGCGGGGGCGCGATGCGGCGGCGGCGGCCGCGGGGCAGAGCCGCGCGGGAGCCCGCGGGGCAGAGGGCCGCGCGGGGCAACAGGCCGGGGCGCGGGGCGCACGGGCAGGGGCGCGCGGGCGGGGCAAAGGGCTGCCGCGCGCGGGGGCGCCCGGGCACGGGCAGGGGCACGCGCGGGCAGGGGCGCGGGGCGCGCGGGCGTGGGCTGGGCGGGCGGCCGCGGGCGGGGCAATGTGCTGCCACGCGCGGGGGCGCGGGTCGCACGGGCAGGGGCGCGCGGGGGCAGGGCGCGCGGGCGTCGGCAGGGCAAAGGGCTGCCTCGCGCGGGGGCGCACAGGCTCGGGCAGGGGCGCGCAGGGGCAGGGGCGCGCACGGGTAGGGACGCGGGCGTGGGGCGGCGGGGCGCACGGGCAAGGGCAGGGGCGCGGGGGGCGGCGGCGGCAGCGGGGGCGGGGCCGGGCCGCGGGGCCGGGCGGCGCGCGGGCGGCGCGGGGTGAAGGCGGGGGCCGAGGCGGGGCGCGGGGGGCGGCGGCGGCGACGGGGGCCGCGGGGCCGGACGGCGCAGCGCGGCGCCGTGGGCCGCAGGGGGGCGCGGGGCGAAGGCGGGGGCCGAGGCGGGCGGTGGGCGGCGGGGCGCAAGGGGCACGGGGGGCGCGGGGCAGCGGTGCGGGCGGCGGCGGGGGCACGGGGCGCGGGGCTGAGCCGCGCTGCGGCGGTGTGCGCGGGGTCGGGCAGGGCCGGGGAGAGGGAAGAAAGGTACTGTGTGTGAGTGTGGGGGTACTGCGCGCGCTAGTTAGGGGTACCTTTATTTTCGTCGGCCCGGTGGGCCGACGAATTGAAACTTATTTTCGTCGGCTTAGGGTTAGCAGACGAAAATAGTGTTGTAGTTTCGTCGGCCCTATATTAGCCGACGAAAATAGTTCCGGTTTTTCGTCGGCTGGTTCCTAGCCGACGAAAATAGGGTGATGTTTTCGTCGGCCTTTCTAGACCGACGAAAACAAGTCGTAATTTCGTCGGCCTGTAAATTGAATATTTTCTTCGGCCGCTTCCTTGGCCGACGAAATTACATGTGGCCGACGAAAATGTCCTGTTTTCCTGTAGTGTGTTTGATTCGTTTTCTCCGTATAGTTCAATTTTCTCGCATATTTTTTCTACCATTTTTAATGTATGGAAACCTAGCTATATACTATGTTCCCACTACAACCTCAATGAGCAGTAGTGAACTCATTCAGGGATAAAATTAATCTCCAATAAACGTGGATTGGGTGCTAGGAGAGGATTCAACCAATCCCCATATGCTTGTGGTTCTACTCTCCTACTTTGTTTCTCATTGCCAAACGAAGCCTACAGGGATTTTCTTGCAGCAATCTCTTGTCACCACTGTGACGACGCATGTCGCTAATTGAGCATGATCCTTGAGTGGCATAAAGGTTTCCTTGAAGCAATATAGCTTCATGTGCAACAAATGCACTGTGTGAAGCTTCGGTGGTCTAATCCTCAAAGTTCCAGAATCGGACTTCAGTCTGGATTCCCAATGCCTTCCTTTCCAATTAGCCTTTTGCCATCATCCTATCAAAGAAATAGAAAAGAAGTGGTCTCCGAGAGACCGAGTCTAAAATTTGTTCTACTCTATTCTTTAGCAAGACCTTGACGACAATGCAGTATTTATAGGGTTTGACGATGTAATTAACTATGAGAAATTGTAACCCAACTACCTGACGAGCTTGAAACTAAAACTACACAAAGGTACGAAGACCTACCCACCAGTATCTGGAACAAAGCCACCGTATTAATGATGGCTATTCAATATTTGGGAACATTTCTTAGACAACAATTTTATAAAAGAAGTCGATTATACTCGATTCATGAGTCTTAGCTAGTGGTTGTTGAATCTCAGAAAAAAACTGCTTTAGCAGTTTCCAATAATTTGTTTTTCAGTTGTTAATCTGTTACTTGCATGGGTTATAGAGAACACCTTGTTTGGATTCTGGGAACAGTAACACTACTTTAATTAGAACATATATTATTTTCTTTTGAAGTAATGATTTGAAATTTGAAACCCACCGCACAACCCGGAACACCATTACCACAAAACAGAAATTTCCTGACAGCCCAAGACCATCGTAAAACTAGCTAAATCTAACATGAAAGTGACCCTCAAGAAAATCCATTCATGAACCGGGCTCCACAAAAATACCAGTTTTACAACACATGTAGTTCAAGTGCATGAAAATAGTTCCAATAAATAGGTAGATACATTAAAATTCTCAAAAAGGTATATTATGTATATAAATATAATTAAACATTTTCATGAACAAACATGAGCGGAGAGAGATTAGCAGGGTGGAAGGTGCGAGCAGCTAAAAGGATTAAGCCCGCGAAGTTGCAAAACTAGCATGTATTCAACTATTTTGTGAGAGATGTTAGTCTCTATCATGAAAATGGCATGCCTATCACCAAATCAGTTTGGAGGAGTTTATGCAAAACCTCCACGAAATGGACATAATTTTCTTTATAGTGGTGGGATCACCTATATGAAAATAAATTTTCATCACAGTCCATATGGTGAGAGTTTTTCTCCCCTCCATTAAAATAAAATTATTCATAAGGTTGTTCAATCCTCTGCACGAAAATGGCGCCCCTCATGAAATCTCCGTTTGGTGTTAGTGGACAGTGGATGTTTTGTGGTTCGGCCAGGAAGAGACCAGGCAGAATTTTTTATCATAATGCAATAGCGCATACGCACAGTGTGTCAACGGATCAACTGTGTGCAGCTCCACTGGATTGAAAGCCTCTGCGCTGGGGTGCCAATGCAGAGGGTGCCCTTCTTCACAGCTGGGATGAACTTGTATCTGATTTCCCAATGCCTTCCTTTCCCCACTAGTTAAACCACCTTATTCAATCAACCGGCTGTATTTTTGTATATAATTTCCAACGTTCTCAATGCTCGCATGGATAAAGAGTTACAATGAAGTACTCCCTCCGTTCCAAAATATTTATCGCCATTGATTTTTTCTTACAACTTTGACCATTCATCTTATTCAAAAAATTATGTAAATACCATCTACTTTGTTTGTGATATGCTTTACTATTATAAGTATTTTAAGCATAACTTAATTTTTTGTATGTTTGTAATAAATTTTTGAATAAGATGAATGGTCAAAGTTGTAAAAAAAAGTCAACGGCGATAAATATTTTGGGACGGAGGGAGTAGTATCCTAGGTTGATGCTCCTTGATCTATTCATGCTTTTTATAGAATCCTCTCTGTTTTTGGCCATGGGCTGAGTAATGATGCGGTATGTAAAAGGTTGGCCATGTAGCACTGAATAATGACGGGTCAACTATATATATAACCTATGTACATGGATGCTTTAATGTATAATGATATTTTTGAGACAACAGTACACAAGAATAGTTGATTAAACTCAATTATTAGAAACCAAGCGCACTGAGAACCATTATGAGCACTAAACTTACTTTTTTGGTGCCACTTTCCACACAGGTATATGTCAGATCATATTTTTTTTAAAAAAACATATGCCAGATCATATGAATACAAAGAAGTTGACCCATGATATTGCGAGAACTCTGGAGTAATCAATTACCAAACAAAATAAAGTGGGCAGAGAGACACCCTAACGTTCATCTGTGTGCAGGTAACAGGTTCATGGCAAAATTAGCCCGTGGACACCGTTCGATGGGTGCTTTTGCTGCAGCCCACTAATAAAAAACAGTTTGGCCTGGACACACTCCTCAAACGCGACTTTGGCTGCTAGACACCAGACTCTATATTTTACTCAATTAAATTGTAAAGGCACCTGAAATGACAGTTTTACCCTTGTTGCCTTTTCAGATCGAGCGCACGCATCGTTCCCCTCCCAACTCAATCGCTTCTTGCTTTCTCGGTGGCTGGCTGCACCGGCGATACAAGCGGCGGTGGTAGCACGCCGCTGCATCCCAGGCTGCGCCGCCCTCGACGCCGGCGCGCAGCCCCTCCGGCGGCTCTCCTCCCCCTACCCACCCCACTCGCGGCGCGGGGTCGTGCCCGACGGGCGACGGCACCCGGGGGAAGCGCCTCCTAGGGTGCGACCTTGGCCAACCAGAGCCACAGCACGGCCCCTCCAGCGGCAGTCGGTAGAAGATGGAGGTCCCACGATTTCTCAGCGAGATTTTCCCACAGGATCAGACCGATCTTTCATGGGTTCCCGATGGGTAAGTCTTCTTCCAATTTCCCCTAGGGTTAGTTTTAACTTTGACCTCAATTTTGCGCGGTAGACCATAACATGTGTTGATTCTGCTTCAATTTGTGTCAATATTTGTGTATAGGATGGATCCCAATTCATCCTACAGGCTTGCTGTGCGTGTCGGTGCTTATGTGAAATTGACTGATGATGGCAACTGTGTTTATTGTGATGCTTGTAATATTCCAAAGGTTTTAGATAGGGATCGCGCCAATTGGAAAGATTTGGTAGTTGATATTGCTACAGAAATTAATCTAGGACCTAACAACAAGTTGCGTGTCTCATATTGGGACAAAATAAATCGTAGCTATGAGGAGATTAGTTCTGACCAGAAATTAATTGATGCAATTGACATGTATTGGGAGATAAGAAGGCTTTCATTGCAAGTTTGTGTTATGAAAAAGGATGATTCAGATTCTGTGCATGAAATTGGGCGGAAGCAAAACATTCCTCGTGTGTTGCAGGGAAGCACCGAGACCTCAGATGCCCAGATTATTGCAGTACCTTCATCTGAAACTGCACCATCTCTTTTGGAGCCTCTAGTTCAGGAAAGTGTTGAAGTAGCTTGGGTGGACGATGATGTAGAGTATGTTGGTCTGGATGATGAGGATCCTTTCAAAACTTTACTTTCTGATTCCGAATGTGATGGGTTGGATGATGTTTTAGAGTGTGTTGACATGGAGGATGATGTCGAGTGTGTTGGCTTGGATGATGAATTAGTTGTGGATGATGCATTGGGTTGTGAAATATTTATACATGCAACAGATTTAGAGAACCCGACAATAGCAGTTGGTGTAACTTTTGGGGATGGTGATACTTTTAAGAAAGCAATTAGGCAATATGCAATTAAGGGTGAATTCGAAATTGCAGCTCCCTATTCTGAGTCAACAAGGTATAGAGGGTATTGCAAAGCTAAACGGTGCAAGTGGTGGATACATGCTTCACGATTGCAGGATGAAAGGACATGGAAGGTATTGCAGAAATTTGATTAATTTCCATGAACAAATTGCATTTTTGTTTGTGCACTGATTTTTTTGTTCTTTTTCTGCAGATAAAGAAAATACCTTATCCACACACTTGTCAAAGCACAGGGAAAGTTGAAAAAAATAGCATGGCAAGCAATCATTGGGTGAGGGATAGGGTTCTCGATTGGCTTGCAAAGGACTCTACAATTGGAGCTAAAGCACTAAAGACAAGATTAGAAGAGCAGTATCACCTGCAGTTGTCATACTGGGTAGTGTGGGATGGAAGAAATATGGCTTTGGAACAACTCAAAGGAAAGTGGGATGACAGTTTCGAGCACATTTTCAGTTTCAAGGCAGAGGTTGAGAAGACAAATCCTGGGAGTTTGGTGGACATTGAATTTGAGCAAGTTGGGAAGAAGAAGAGATTTACTAGAATGTTTGTTGCCCTAAGTGCATGTGTGGATGGTTTTCTACATGGTTGTAGGCCTTTTCTTGGTGTGGACTCCACCCACTTGACTGGAAAATGGAAGGGTCAACTTGCATCGGCTACTGCTATTGATGGGCATAATTGGATGTTTCCTGTGTGTTATGGGGTATTTGGATCAGAGACAACTGAAAATTGGTCATGGTTTTTTAGCAGACTTCATCAAGCTATTGGCTCACCTCGAGGCCTAGTGATCTCAACAGATGCAGGAAAAGGAATTGATTCTGCTGTTACTCACATCTTGAAAAATGGGGTTGAGCATAGAGAGTGCATGAGGCACTTAGTTGCAAACTTTCAGAAGCGATATCGAGGTGAGGTCTTTGAGAAGCACTTATGGCCAGCATGTAGAGCTTACCAGATACATAGATTTGAAGAGCACTATAATTTGATGTATGAAGCTTGCCCCGAAGCAATGAAGTGGATACATGATAACCACAAGCACCTCTGGACAAGGCACTTGTTTTCCGAAGCAAGCAAGTGTGATTATGTCACAAATAACATAGCTGAGACATTTAATAGCTGGATTAGGAATGAAAAATCCTTGCATGTGGTTGATCTTATGGATAGGATAAGACAATTATGCATGCAAAAAATGTTCTTGAGAAGAAAAATTGCTATGAAGCTTAAAGATAAGATACTGCCTAATGTCATGAAGGACCTCTTTGCAAGGAGTCGAGGCTTGAAATATATCTGGAGGTATTCACACAAAGAAGATGGTAAAGAAGGTGAGATGTTAGGTGAAGTTGAAGGTGTTACAAAGAATCTAGTTCATTGGAGGCATACTGTTGATCTCCATGAGGGGAAGTGCACCTGTAGGCGTTGGCAAATCACCGGTCTGCCATGCACACACGCTTTGTGTATTATAACCTCAATTCGAGGTTATAATATTGAAGACTATGTTCATGAATATTATTCTGTGGCAAAGTTCAAGAAAGCTTATGGAAAATCTGTAAAGCCAATGACAGATAGGAAACAATGGGCTCAAGTTAACCCAGGGTTCAAGTTGTGGCCTCCAATTCTCAAAAGGGCAGCAGGGAGACCAAGAGTGAGAAGATACAAATCAGTAGCGGAAGGGGGCTCTGGAAAAAGAACCACAAGATGCAAAAGGTGCAAGCAGCTTGGACACATGGAAAAAACATGTAACGAGTATGTTTATGAATCTGATGCACCACCGCCTGCCCCTCCAAAACCAAAGAGAAAGAGAGGCAAAAAAATATCACAGTAGTGCCATCTAGTACTGCTGAACCAACACAGCAACAACCATCATTTTCTGACCCATTGTAAGATTTTTTCACTCAAACTTTATGGTGTTTGACTTAGCTTGCACATATCTCATATATATATATATACATTTCACAGTGCTACACCATCTAGAGCAATCTCCACTGTTTCTACACCAAGTCCAGTGACGAGGAGGTATTGCATTTTCCTGATCGTTGGTACTACTATCATAGCTACAATTTTACATGATTTCTACCTATATGTAGTATGTCAAGAAAAATGTTGGAATATGACTTATCTACACCAACTAGAGCCATGACACTAGTTTCTACACCAAGCCCTGTCACAAGAAGGTACTGCAGCTTCATTCTCTATACCTTTATGTTTTTTGTCTATATTTATTTCACACAACTCTATTTACATTTACAGCCGTAAGAGGATACTTGAACTTGAAGACACTATAGAGCCTGTTCAATGTCTTGCTTTATCTCCGGTTCCTATCAACGACAAGGAAAAGCCAAAAAAGCTGAAGGTTGTCACATTCAAGAAAACACATTCAAGAAAACATAAGCTATGTAGTGATATGTTCACGTAGTGTTGTTATTCAAAGCATGACCTTGTAATATGTGGCCTTGTAATGTTTGGATCTGGTACTGTACTAGATAGCTTAATATGACTGGAGCATGATATTTTGTTGGACCTGCTACTTCCATTAACCTGTCATATTATTCTAAGATAAAATGCTGTTGAATTGCTCTATCATATTGCCCTGTTTGTTGTTCAAATATTCTCCTGTTATGGTGTTCAAATGTTTATTTGAAGGGGTAAGGGTATTCTTGTCCAGAAATGTTGTTTTCTTACCTGTTTGAGTGAAATATGTTATTATAACAGCTATAATGTCCAGCAGCAAATTAACATGTTTGAGCAATGTGTTTTGGCAAAACTCTTCTTTCTTAATGTCCTGTGGCAAAAGCCACAATTGAACGGTGTCCGGCAGCCAATTTTCCCCAGGTTCATTATCTACATTGGTGTTGCTGGGCTGTACTGCATCAAACACTCAAGTTCAGTGTTTATGAGCCACTGATTTGCTTCATGGAACACTGATCAAAATCGATTGTTGCTAGCGATTTAGAAGTAAGCAAATAACCCAGCCTATATTAACCTTATCAGTTGCAAGCATCTAGGACCAAAGAGAGCAGTATAAAACACCTATAAAACTCAGCGAGAATATACGAAGGAGGAGCGACTGGGAAAGAGTAGGTAATGTTTTGTAGTTGCATTGAAGAACGGTGTCAGTAAGTAAGGCACCGACGACCTTCAATGATCCATGTGTCAAATAAATGTTTTCTGTTGTCGTGTGTGGTCCACGCAGTGGTGCCTGGGAACATAGCAAACGGCAAGTACAGTCGTCGATGAGTACAACTCCAGGGCATGAACCGTAGGCCCGGCACTAATAAGGCAGCCCAGCAGCGTGACTTCTGTTGAGAAACAAATTCCAGCAAGTTCTAAAGCGGCTCCGTCATCCTGAACTACTGTACCGTCGTCATTAACCCTTTACTAATGTTCAGGTGATGTGTAGGTGATGCTCAGGTGGCCTAATGCTCAAAACTCCTTATCAACACTCAAATCTTTCTTGGTGCCTTCCTTTCCCACTAAGGCATTAACTGTACCGTCATACTAAAACACTCCATCATTGAACTGTTGACTACCCAATTATTATGATATGTCGGCTTGGCCCCCTCCAAGCAAAAATCCTGGCTCCGCTACTGATCCCGTGGGCCTCTTATTACCTCAGATTCTTATATTATGATTACCGCTTACTCAGGTACCAGAAATATAGATGAGCTACTACACTACACCAATCCAGGTTTATCTTGGCGGCTTGGAATTTTATTGGCGGTCGCAATTCAGCCGCCAAGGAATATAATTGTCTGTCCGGGAAATGACCAATAACTAAATCTACTCGAAGTGTGTATTGCGCATCGTGATCGGAGGTGGCCTAGCACACAATAACTTAAAATTTATACTGGTTCAGCCAATCGTGCCCTACGTCCAGTCGGGGGTTAGTCGGTTGTATTGCTTGAGCCTAGGTGCTTGTGATGGTTTGGGGGGTTACAAGCTTGTGAGTGGAGGATCCGGTATATCGAGATCTATCAAGAGAGAGGATTTTCCCCTCCTCTTCCTAGGCGGATGAGCCTCCCTTTTATAGTTTAAGGGGGGTCTCCATTACAAGGGAACCTAAGGTAGAAAGAGTGAGGTAGAAAAAGAGAGTGTTCTTTGCTTCACCGGTCGGGGTCGCCAGATCCGTAGGTCGGGGCCACCAACTCTGTCAGTCGGGGCCTTTCGATGACTACCGTCCAAGTCCTGCATCGTGGGATGGTTGTCTTATCTTGTCCCTATACATCATGCTCCGTCGATCAGGGGGCGAGCATGCGACAATAAGTACTGTCAGGTAGTCACGCTCCGTCCCTGGTGCTATGCCCCGTCACTCCGTTGTGATGGAGGTGTGTCTGCCGTGTCGTGATGACATTGCATCCCGTCCCTTCGTGAGGACGGGCAGGTGAAATAGTGTCCCCCTGCAGCGGCAGTAAGAGGGACTGTAACCCCCATGGACGGAGTGGTTGGCCTATACGTCAAGTTGACTCTGGCGGTATCCTTATCCGCCACACCTGCTCCCGAGGCCCGACAATATGCAGGGTCCGACTGTCCTCGGCCTTGCCGGTCGGGAATAGCGACACACGTAAGGCGGAGCCTAGTCGGGGGACCTAAAATGGAGCCATGGTACTGACCCACTCCCTGATCGTCTCCTAGGTTGGGGATGCGAGCCATGCTTTTGTTGACTGGCAGGGCGGTTGAGATCATGGGCCTGGGAAGCCTGGACAAAGTCACAGCCCACGAAGATGGGCGTTTGCTCCAGGTGCTGTGTTGGGCTGATCGGAATGCCAGCAAGAAGTGGGCCCGCTAGGGACCCCGGGTCCCTGGACCCATCAGAGGCCCTCGAGTGGCTTTGCGATTTGTTTAATTGTGAAAGCACTTTTCTCATCACGCTATGTTTTACCCCAGAGTGAGAAGTCGCATCATGCTGTCTCAGCCACAGGGAGACACAGCGTACGAGAGGCTCCCCCTTGTGACCGCGAGTCAATCGGGGTTGCCTTAGTCTGACTGTGTAATGAGAGCTCAACGGCATCTGTTGTTGTCTGCTTTCAGCGCGGAATCTCGGCTTCCCCATATTCTTTAGCTCCAGTCCATCCTGAGAGGAGGTTTGTCCCTCTGGGGCGATTGGAGATGGGAACGGGGAGGAGCTCCTCACTGCTGTCCGAGGCGACGCAGGAGTTCAATCGGTGATAGATGGATTGCTCGCCGTCATCCTCTGCTGAGGGCACCTTGAAAGACGGGGTGCAAGAAAAAGACTTGCGAGGAAGATGTTCTCTTAGTCTTCCCGCACTCGGAGCAGCCCTCCTAAGGTTACCAGCATTACCACCCTAGTGGTGGTAATGGGTTTTTCGTACTTTGTAACGGTCATGGGCCGACTGTACTTTGTAATACTTATTCGCCAGGAATAAAGCACATTTATCCCGAGTGTATTATATTTGCCGTGCCCATCCGTGAGTCCAGTTGGGGGCTGGAATTTTGTCATCTTTTCTAAGTGGAAATGCGATACCCTAACTTGCCGCACCTTTGCTATAAAGGATGGCAGTCAGGTCGATGGCATCATGTGCGTATATGCGTGGAGGTGGCCCCATCCACGGTCTCTGCGACCGGAGGGGTTGAACCGGCGTCACTTGCCTTGATGGCTCGAGTGACGAGCTTGATGAGCTCCTAACGGGTGTGCCCGGGTAAAATTTTAGGCGTCCGAGTGGAATCCAGGTCCGTCGTTCGTGACGGATGAGCATAGCCCGGAGGTGGCATTCCACTTGCTCCACGACCCGCCACCCGGCAGATGCCCAAGTCGTCCGACCGACTTAGGTGGCCTGCTGGTCTCTCATCGATGGAGATTCTGTGGGCAAGGCTCGAGGTCCGGATCGGACGAGAAGGTTGAGATGACCCGAATCGCTGCCTGAGCAGGTCAGGCGAGGGCCGCTAGGGCTCATCTACATTTTCTCCCCTAGCTCTGTTTGACGTGAGGCAGCCTCGAGTCCTCCGCGAACCGGCCTTCGAACTTCAGTTGGTCGGGTTCCCGAATCAGGATCTATAGCACACTTTTATCAGCTGCGCCATTTTTGTTATGACAGTTTGAATGTTTTTCATGAATCGAATGATTAAATACGATTATTAAGTAGGGATGTGGCGTGTTGAGGCTTACCCGAGAGGTCGGAGTGTTGCCCCATTTTTCGTGTTCGTGTCACGGTCGTGGTGGGCCACCGACCAGCTTCGCGAACTCAGAGAGAGCTTGGTACCGGTCGCGACGGCAATTACGGAGGTGACCACCACAGAGTGGGTGAAGACAGCTCGAGACGCGGAGAAGGAGGCAACCCTGGGGAGCAGTGGCGTCCAGGCAACGGAAGTCGAGTCGAGAGCTACCCCGACCGTGCTTTCCCCCGACCAAGAGGCTCCTTCATTTGACCCTGTAGCACGGCCCCTCCCGTCCATGTTGTCGGCCAACGCAGACAGGGTGCCGCAATAAAAAGCATTTGTCGCGTAGTTAGCTTTCGTTTCTAGAATAGTTTGTGTGGGGGTCTTGAAAGGGCCCAAGTGAACAATCTAAGTGCTCGTAATCGCTTTTGTTTTATGGTTTTTGGGAAGCTGGTCCCGCCCGTATCCCTTTGTTTCCTGGAATGATCTCTGCCTTCGCACTTTTCCTTTTGAACCTGCTCGTTAACCGTAGGTTGCAGCATGTAGCTGGGGACTGGCCCGAGTGGCGTCAGCTGCTAGTTCACCGTAGGTTGTGAAGAGGGTTCGGTAGGTTCAGTGGCCCAACAAACATCACTTAGGTCGCGTCGAGAGAACGGGTCGTCCTTTTGCTTGGGCGAAAAATTTTGTCTTTTTGTGCATGATTTACAGAAGGAAAGAGGGTGTAACAGTGCACGTAGTGGTGTACGGCCGTGGGGCCCTCGAGCTACCCGGGCCAAGAGTGCTATGGCCTGGGTGCTGCAGGAGCCGGTGTTTGAATGGAAGTGTGGGAAGCGCCTGAGTTTAGGGGAAGAAGCGACATAACTGTTCGATGTTCTAACTGTTGGAAAGGATGTTGCCGTCGCTGTCCTTCCGCCGGTAGGTGCCTGGTCGGACCACCTCCACAATCGTGTATGGCCGTTCCCAGGATGGAGTGAGCTTGTGCCCATCCTTGGTCGACTGCATCCTCCGTAGCACCAAATCACCAACTTCGAGGGTTCTTCCCAAGGGCTGTCTGTTGTGCCTCCTCCAACAAGTTGACCACGTCTTGCTGAGCTTCCGTGGCTCGGTCGGGGTCAAAGGCTTTGACCCTTGGGGCGCCATAATCTAGGTCGGTGTCTGCCCCGTATGTTAGGAAGAACAGGGTGAACCCTGTGGATCGATTGGGAGTTGTCCTCAGGCTTCAGGGGATGGCTGGGTGTTCCTGGACCCAACGCCCAACAAATGTTTTGAGCTAGTCAAAATGCGAGGCTTGTGTCCCTAGAGGACCATTCGGTTTGCCCTTTCAACCTGCCCATTGGTGTGTTGAGGTGACGTCGGTCATTCTTCTTCCTTTTGTCCTACCTTGAGGACGAGCCCTCACCCTGGTCCTCCCGCTTGGCCTTACCTTTGGCACGACTGTCAGTGAAGACCGCCCCAACCGCCTTCTCGCCGGAGGCGTGGTTCGTGGCGATGTCCAAGAGCTCACGGGTGGTGTGCGGCTTCTGGCAGCCGAGCTTGTGAACGAGGGACTTGCAGGTGCTACTAGAGTGGAACGCTGACCACGTCTACGTCGACGACATCAGGAAGAGAATTGCATTGCTTGGAGCTAGAACCGGCGGATGTAGCCCCGCAAGGACTCACCGGGCTCCTGTTTGTAGCTCTTGAGGTCCAAGGAGTTTCCAGGGTGCACGTACATCTGTGACACCCTAGGTGTCAAATAGAGCAAGCCAATAGGAGCAATGTTTGGTGTGAGTTAAATTGTGTGAAAATCTAACAAAGTTATGAAAGTAAGGGTAATTGTGTAAATTTATGAAAGTACAAGTCCTTTTATGTAAATTAGTTGAAGTGTAAAGGTAACATCCAAAAATTACCAAGGGTCAAAGTGAAAAAGGTGAAAGTCACATTGACCAGCCATCAATGCTTGCAGGTAAGCCCAAAAGTTCATAAGATTTACCCTACTAGGACAAAACTTGTGTAAAGATTAATTTGAGTGCAAAATGGTGAAATAAAACATTATACTTTAGGTTTCTGAACTTGAGCTCTAAAGCAAAGTTATAGGATTTGAAAAGTTCTACAACTTTTATTTTGACCTTTTCCTCATTAGGGCTTTGGATCAGTGGGAAATTTCTATTTACAGTGAAGTCCCTGAGGTTTTTGCAATTTCCAACGAAGCCCCTCGGACCTCCTCCCCTCTTCTTCCTCCTCTGGCACCTCCTCTGTTTCGCCCGCTGCTCCTCTGCCGCCGGTGTTAGCGCCGCTTCCCCGGCCATGTGCCGAGCCTCAGCCGCTCCCCGGCGCCACCTCCAGCTCCTAGCCGCTCCATGCGTCGCCCCCAACCCGAGCGCCGCTCTAGCTCCTCCTCCCTAGCCCTCTCGCGCGCGTGCCACGCCGTCCTGCGGCCCTGCCGCCGCCATCTCGCCGCTGCCATGGCACTGCCCGTGCACGCCCCCTCGCCCCATCTCTTCTGGTTCAAGAGCAGCACTAATTCCCTCTCTTCCCATTCCATTCTCGTTTCGGCCCTCTACTTGTCCAGAACCCCGAGCACCACCGCCGCCATCTCCTCCAACTCCGGCGCACTCCTATTCGCCGTGGCCAGCCCACTCCAACTCTCCCCGCACCACCACAACCCCCTAGGAAGCCCTGTACCCTACTAACGCTCACCAGCCACTCCCCGTGGCCGGACCTCCACCGGAGCTACCTCGCCGCCGTTCTCCCCTTCGCCGGTAAGCTTCTACCGCCATCGAGCTCTTGCCTCCGCCCCTCCTCCGCCCAATTCGACCACTCCAATAGCTTCCCCTCATCCTCCTGCAGCTGTTGAGCCCAAGCTTCGCCCTCCTCCTCGCCGGGAAACCCCTCGCCGACGAGCACCCTCCCGCCGCCGCCTCGGCCGCCGTGGGAACGCCCCTTCCGGTCAGCCCTCCCTTTCCCAAGACCTCCAGCAGGTGTGCCTTGACCTCCTAGTGCTCGCTGACCACTCCTCCTCCAACCCCTCGCCGTCCCCTCGTCAGAATTTGGCCGGCGACCTCCCTGCCTTTCTTCCCCGACGAGCCAAGGGCATCTATGCAAAGATTTCAAAAGTTTTAAGGGTGTCCCTGTAAGATTCCAGAGCCCCCCCCCCCAAATTCAAAAGCTGTGAACTTCAAAAATTCATAGAAAATTGTAGAAAGTTCAGAAAAATGCCAAACTAGTTTTGTTGGAATCCTCAAATTAAATTCGACTACTTGTATATAGTAAGTTTGAGCTATATATGTATATTTTCTGATGTGGATTAAATACTAGGAAATGAGTGTTTTATTTGTATCTCATGATATATACATGTACTATAGCTGAATTTTGGAACTTAGATTGTATATGCCATGTATAGCTCTGTGTAAAAATATCTAGTTCTTTACTGCTCTTTTGCTTAGAAATTCGAGTACTTTTGTTATATGTTAATAGAAGACTTATAATTTAATTCCAAATGCATTCCTTCATACTTATGGCTGAAAATTTTACCTTAGCCTTGTTGCAACAGGGGTGATCCAAGATAAAAATTTGAGAGTCAGAAACCTAATGTAACCTCAGCCATGAATTTAAGGTAGATTCAAAGAAAAATTCATGAACCATAGCTCTAGTTCATGAAAAATTATGAAAATAATTTGAAAGATTGTTCTTGAGTAGTGTAGCATAACCACAAATTATCAACCTATGATCAGGTGTAGAATCCCTAAAATAAATAGAACTTGATTAGTAGATCTATATTAAATAATAACTTAGGGTCATTAGAGATAATTAACTAGTCAATTAAATAGAACTTATGAAGTGAGATTAGTGTGATTATTTTAAAACAATCAACCATGCTACTTAAGGTAGTTAGCTAAATGTTTGGGTTAGATAACCCTGTTGCTTAATGTAGCTAAGTAATTTAATTAATACTCGATAAATAACTGCTCAGTAAGTGAATTTGTGTTGTTTGCTAGTATGTAATGTTAAATTTATTGGATTGCAACTTTATCATGAAGAAGAGTAACGATCTATGCATTTTCTAAATTGCATCATTTTCATCACATGTAGACTCGACGCTTCTCACCGACAGAGACTATCAGATCCTTCCGGAGCCCGAAGTGGAAGTTTCTAAAGACGCCGGGAACATCATTAGAGAATTAACTGAAGCCCCGAACCCGAGTTCGGCAGAGTTAATTAATACCTCTGACCCCAGCCCCGCCAGTGAAGGCAAGCCCCGGACATAAACCAAGTATCTTATTTACACTGCAATTTACCTTTATATACTTATATACTTGTGCATTAAGTTCTTAGGAGTTGTCTGGAAACCATAGATGCATCTCCCTAGGAACTAATGTACTGAATATTAGAAACTGAGTCCGACTAGTGCTATGCTAATAGGACCAGTAGAAGTCGAGTGATTTTCTGTCACTCGCGCGATATAGGAATTGATTAATTACAATTCTGCAATCACTATAAGGATGACGGACGGGGTTATGTGTAGTATCTTGGAAATAAAGGATACCCCGTCTGTGTTGATGAATTTGGTTAAGGTCGCAGTGTGTGGTAGTGGCAGTTAAGCATTTGAAAGTATTAGCCACATGCCGTGAAATATGGTAAGCGGTAAGCCTAGTGTGACAGTTCATGTACTTGTAAGTTAGGCACATTATTTGTTAGTGTGAAGTATGTGCTTGTTAGTGTAAAGCTTGTGTGTGTTTATGTGAAGCTTTTGAAAATTTAAAGTGCAAGTAAAAAAAAGGGGTATTTTTGTAATTACAGAAAAACCTAGGGTTGTTTTTGCAAAATGTATTTGGATAAGGGGCAACTTCAAAATAAATGAAGGGTGGTTTTGCAAACATGTTTTTCTTACTTTATGTCTTGTAAAAATATATATTTATCCAAAAAGTTGCATTAGAAATGCATGTGTTGGATTGTGTAAAAGTCTGGGTAAAATGGTGAAAATAAGGGTATTTATGTAATTTTATAAAAGTATAAGTCCTTTTATGCAAGTATTTGATTTACAAAAGTAACTTTCAAAGTTACTTAGGACTAAAGTGTAAAAGGTGCAAGTCATCATGACATGTCTATCCAATCATTATGACGTGTCTATCCCGTCATCATGACGTGTCATAAATGCTTGCATTTAGGTCCTAAATTTTATAAAGTTACACTATTTAGGACAAAAGTAATTCAAATCCAACTTTTCTTCAAAACTTCACGTGTAAAGATACAAGTTTTGAGTTTTTGAACTTGGGCCCTAAAGCAATGTTGTAGAGTTTGAAAACTCTCCAACTTTCGTTTTGGGCATTTCTTCATTAGGGTTTTAGATTGATGAGAAATTATGCTTTACAGAAAGGCCCTTGCAGTTTTCTAAATTTGCGCATAAGTCCTTGGGAAGTTCCATTTCCCTTTCTTCTCTGTTTTTTGTCTCTCTCTCTCTCTGCTTTATCTTCTCCCTGGCGCTTCCTTTTTCCTTGGCCGGCGGCGCCTCTGCCCAGGGGATTTCCCCCTGCTTCTTTCCCTCTCCTCCACCCAGCTCGACCGTGCACAGGACGGCGGCCCGGCGTGGATCCGCGTGGCGCGGTGTTGGAGCGAGGCCGACTCGTGGCGCTACGGCTGCGGCTCGGCGGGGCTCCGGCGGCGTGCAGGCCCGGCGCAGGCGCTTGGGCGGAGCACGAGCGCGGGCGTACGCGAGGGCTAGGCGAGCCCGGGGTGGCGGCGGTGCGGCTGGCAGGCGCGTGAGCCGAGCGGGAGCCAGCGGCGGGCTGGAGGAGGCGCGCGCGCGGGAGGAGAGGCGCTAGCGCAGGCGCAAGCGAGCCCCGAGCGGCAGGTGCGGCCGCGGCTCTAGGTGGGCGGCGCTGAAGCGGAGCTGAGCTGGCGCGGGCGCGGCACGCGCTGGAGCACAGGAGCGTGGGCGCGCAAGCGACGCAGGCTGTGGGGCGGCGCGAGCAGTGCTGGAACACGTGTGCGGGCGCTGGAACGGCATGGCAAGACCGGGGCCCACGAGTCCGGCAATGGCGTGGAGGAGGAGAAGCTGTGCAGAGCGATGGCGGGCGGGATCAAGCGATGGCGTGCGTGGGGCGCAGCGCAGGCAACGGCGTGAGCGGCACGTGGGCGGTGCGTGCAGGAGCCGTGCGCCAGGAGAGGTAGCCATGCAGGGCAACGATGTGCAGAGCGACGACGTGCAGGGTGGCGGCGTGCAACGCATGGCGGTGTTTCCGCTGGGCGAGCTCAGGCCGCGACCGAGTTGGTGTGCAGGAAGGTCGCGCGTGGTGCGGGAGGAGCTGCAGTGCGGCGGCTGCGGGAGCGGGATCGCGCGTGATGGACATTGGAGGCCGTCGAGGAGAAGGCAGCGGAAGGCACGGCCCTAATACAGGCAGACCACGGTCCTCGCGAAGGCGAATCGGAAGGGGAGGCTGCGGAGCGAAGGCGACGGCTGGGCGTGACGAGCTCGGAGGAGCCATAGAGTAGCCAGACACGACGAGCTCCCTCCACCCATGCAGAGGTCGAAACGGGAGCAGCGCGTAGGAGATGCGACCAAACGCAGTGGTCCTGCAGGAGGCTACGCGGGTGTGCCGGCCGTGTTTCAGTGGCACACATGCGTGAGCAGAGGAAGTTCAACCTGTGAGCCGGAAAACCCTGAGGTTCGCGGAGGAGTCAGCATAGCGAACCAATCCGGCTCTATCGTCTTGTCCCAGGGGTCCACGACGTCCAACAGTTCTTACCCCTCGTTGATCGCTCAATCGACTACCATCACCACATATCACCGTGAGGAACATCCCTCCGGCCATCTTCCACCCACTACAATCCCCTAGCGAGCTTCTTCGTCACCCACGGAACCTCGTCACCATCGAGCACTTCTTATCGCCGATCCTGTTCACCGCGGGAATTCACTTTCCGCCTGTTATCCTCCACAACCAAGGCTACCCCGAGGTTTGCCCTGACTCATTGAATCTTCCTAATACCGGCGATCCCTTTGCCAGATTATCGTCGTTATCTTCCTGTTCTCTGTTTTCCCCGACCAGGAACTTAATTGCTTTGAGTTAGAAAGTTCTAGGGTATCCTTTGTAAAATTTCCAAAGCTTTCTTTATTTCAACTCAGTGAACTTCTACATTTCATAGGAATCAGTAAGAAGTTCATAAAAATACAAAACCAGTTTTGTTTGAATCCTTAGGACAAAACCTACAAGTTTTATGTTGTGGTCTGGAGTTGAAAGTCTTTAATTTGTGGTCTAGGTTAAATATTAGGCAATGAATGCTTTATTTGTACCTTGTATGATATGCATGTGTTGCGGCTAAAAGGGTAAGTCATAGGATATATGTCTTAAATAGAGATGTGTGATATTTAGTTAATCTTTTCACACGAGTGCTCATATCCCTGCCATCCAGGCCTTGTCCTTGTTTTGATTGCCGTCTCTTTAAGGTCCTTTTCATATAAGAATCCTTGTTAGTTTGTGTGTATTTGCTGCTTAGCTAATTCATCTCTGCAGCTATGCTTCAGCGTTGGCTATCAGCTCAATCGCTAAGCATCCGTTTCCTTTGAGTCTGTGATGTTTCTGTGTAACAGCTATCAGTCGATGCATTTCTTTTGTTATGCTTCTACCATCGGCTGGTTAGTTGATACGGTTGATATCTTTCTAATATCGGCTACTGCCGATACAATTCTTTCGTTGTGTCCTACATCGGCTGCACATAGTTGATGTATCGGAGATGCACACACGATCTTATAGTTCTTGCTATCAGCCGATCCAAGCCGATTCTAGTTGTTTTCCATATCGGTCAAATATGGCCGATCAATTCTTAGTTTTTCCATTCTTGTCCGCACACTTCAATTAGCCGATTTATCGGCTGAGCAATCGGCTATCTACCTATCGGTCACATATCCACAACCACACTCCAATCAGTTGCACATCTGTAGAACATGTTCCATCGGCACAAACCTATCAACCACATCCTCTTCAATCTAATTCCGCACTTGTGGTGTCATCAGCCTAGTCTGATATTAATGTTCTGTTCCACCTAATTCTTGTAACAGGTCTAACTTAGATAACCCCATCGGCTGTACGTCACTCAATTGTTGTACTGACGTAATCAAGTCGACACAGCCACACCTAGTTACCTAGGATAACACTTAAGCACATCTCAGTTAAGACACAACTGCTTTAGGAATCACTCCTTTGCTAAAGTAATCGATGCTTTTATCGATCAATTAGGAACCCGATGCACCTATCAAGCGGCTACATAGGCCAAAGTACACAACCCTAGATTAGTAAGATAGCACAGTAGACACGCCTCTGCTAGGCACAACCTAAGCACATTAATCGGCTAAACCTGATGCATCCTCATCGGTTAAGGCCAAGACCAATGCACCAACCAATTAGATAGACTAGAAACATGCTGATAATCCAATCGGCAAGATCCTTCCTTTTTCTGTACTTGAAGTACTGTATCTTCAACGTTCCTCTCCATATCAGCCGATTTGACCTCAGGTGAATTCAAATCGGCTAACCTCTTCTGCTTATATACAAAGACCGTTTCTACCGTTTTCTTTTCCAAACAGAAATCAGAAGATTTCCTAATACTATGTAGATGGTTCCCTCCTTTGCCAATTCTATCGGCTCTGTTGTAATCTTCAACAAGTAACCAATTCTAATTAGTTGTCCTCCTAAAATTCTATCTAAGTTTAGTTTCAGATCTTTTTGGTTGTTATGTGAGTAGTATGTAAATGAGTGTTGGATTGCAACTTTATTGTGAAGTAAGATAGTATTATGTGTACACTTTGAATGTAATATTGCATTGCATGTAGATACGACTACTTCTGCAACGGTACCTACAAGATCTCCCAGGAGTCTGCGGAGGATTTTCCTGAAGACCAAGTGAACGTCACCAAGGGTTTATCTGAAGCCCCAAACCAAAGTTCGGAAGATAACAATACTAACATCCCTGACTTCAGCTCCACCAGTAAAGGCAAGCCCCGATGCATATCCCAATATTTCAATGTATTACCATTTCACTTATACATTATATATCTTGCATTACGTCCAGGAATTGAAGTGAAACCCTAGTTGCATGAGATCTTAGGAATCCAATGTATTGTACCCGAGTCCTTATCGTTTAGATGCTCTGCTAAATAGGACCGGTAAAAGTCGGGTGATTTCCTGTCACTCGCGCGATATAGGAGTTGCTTGTTTACAATTCTGCAACCACTATAAGGATGATGGACAGGGTCATGTGCTGTATCATGACCTGAAGGTTTACCCTGTCTGTTTTGTTAAAAGTGGTTAAGGTCGAAATGTGTGGTAGTGGTGGCTAAGCGTTTGAAAGTACTAGCCACATGCCGCGAAATATGGTAAGCGGTAAGCCTAGTAACCAATCGGCCCGGCAAGTGGATATACCTCCCACCACTCGATCTTTATTTTATGTTCACATGCACCGACGTGTGGGAGTACATTCTGCAAGGCAGACAGGAATACGGGTTTTGTAGTCGCGCTACAGACGTATGTCCTGCACAATTGGTATGCGTACGGTCCTGCAGTCGCTTGTGGTGGCCTGTCCACGAGTCGGAATGAAAGGCAAACGGTTGCTTCGGAACGCTCTTTGGATGTTCCAAGCGTGTGTGTTAGGTTTACCTTGCATGGTTAAATTCGATTCAGAATCGTCCGCCTCTCACGAGGATTGAGACTGCTTATCCCTTCTGCTACATCGAGTAAAAAGTGTAATTGTTGATGGAATAATCTTGATGGATGATAATCTATATCTTGCTTGTTTAGTATAGGTGCTTACCTAGAATGGCTAATCAAGCTAGAACCTGAAAGCTAAAAGTTAAAATTAAGGATCTACTCTTTGTTGCTTTTTAGCTGAAACTAAACCCCGAACTATTATGAGCCTTCATGAGTCTAGTTATGGGCTAAAGTATACCCAAACCTGGGTAGGCCTTGCTGAGTATTAGTATACTCAGTCTTGCTAGTTACTTGTTTTTCAGGTAATGTCTTTGAAGACCCTACTCTTCCCCTGTCTTGGCCCTATGCTCTGCCTGATGGTTGGTCCGTGGAGTGGGATCCGTCCCCGGCCAACCCTGATGATACCGAGTGATGTCGTGCCCGGACTTAGCATGACATCCGTCTTGACGACGTGTGTAAATCATCGCGTATGTTTCCCGCTGCTAAAAACCATGACTTTAACAGTTTGTAATAACTTTTCTAATTTGGAACTTCGTACTACTTTTGGAAACTCTTGTAATGTAATTCTCTATGATGTAAAATATGATGGTGATTGTATCTCTGGACTCACCTTCGTGTGAGGTAACCTTATTTGATCCTGTATCGGTGGTTTATCGGGACGCTACCCGACAGGCCAAGGGGTTACACTGTTTGAAGCACGTTGGAGCCCTTGAGAGAGGACTTGCGTACTTGAGCTGATGTAATTCAGGTTGGTTCTGCCACACCTAGTAACCAATCGGCCCGGAAAGTGGACTCGTCCCCCACCACTCGACTTTTATTTTATTTTTACACGCACCGACTATGGGAGTGCGTTCTGCAGAGCAGACGGGAATACGGTCATATAGTCGCGCTACAGACGTATGTCCTGCACATTGGATGTGCGTATGGTCCAACAGTCGCTTGTGGTGGCTTTGTTCCACGACCCGGAATGAGAGGAAAACGGTTGCTTCAGAACGACCTGTTGGTGTTCCAAGCGTGTGAGTTAGGTTTACCTTGCAAGGGTTGAAATTCGATTCAGAATCGTCCGTTTCTCACGAAGATTGAGACTGCTTAACTCTTTTGCCACATAGAGTAACAAGAGTAATGTTGATGATGAGTAATACTGGTGTATGTTAAAAAGACTCTATCTTGCTTGAGTAGTACAGGTGCTTACTTAGAATGGTCAAAGGAACTAGAATCTGAAAGCTAAAATATGAAAGTAAGGACCTACTCTTTGTTGCTTTTCAGCTGAAGCAAAACCCAAAACTCCATTAAAGCCTTCATGGTCTCGTTATGGGCTAGGTATACCCAATACCGGGTAAGCCTTGCTGAGTAATAGAGTACTCAGCCTTGCAATGTGTTTTTATTCCAGGTAATGTCTCTGAAGACCCTACTCTTCCCATGCCTTGGCCATATGCTTTGCTTGATGGTTGGTCTGTGGAGTGGGACCCATCCCCGGGCAACAATAATCATAATGAGTGATGTCATGCCATGGCTTAACATGACGTCCATACAAGCGACGTGTATAGTTATCGTACTTTGAATTCCGCTGCTGTGATCTTGAACTTTAAAACTGGTTTGTAATAACTTCTGCTAATCCGGAACTTGTGCTATTCTATAATCCCCTGTAATATAAGTGCTTGAGATGTAAAATATGATGGCAATTGTATCTCTAGACTCGCCTTCGTGCGAGGTACCTTGTTTGATCCTGCTTTCGGTGGTTTATCGGGACGTTACCCGACAGGCCAAGGGGTTATACTATTTGAAGTACGTTAGAGCCCTTGAAAGGGGACTTGCGTACTTGAGCCGGTGTAATTCAGGTTGGTTCTACCACAACATCCCCTCGAAATTCCCAACAAAGATCCGCTTGAGCTCTGCCCACGTACGGATGCTGTTGGGCGGCAAAATTCGAGCCACACTCGAACAAACTCCACGACACTGATGGGGAGGTACTGGATGATGAAATAGTCGTCGTTCGCCCCTCCGGCCCGACAAGCGAGCCTGAAGTCTTCCAGCCATTAAGCGGGGTTCGTCTCCCTAGTATATTTGGTGATGTTGGTGGGCGGTCGGAAGTGAGGCGGGAATGGTGCTTTCTGGATGCGACGATCGAAGGCCCATAGGCCCGGGTAGTCCGGACTGGGGCTCTGATCACTGTCTTGATCGTACCGTCGGCCGCCACGCCTGGGGGGTGCCTCCTTATGCTCTCCTTTGGGTTGGTGGGCATAGCTGCATCCGCAGCGACCCGGTGGATATTGGTGTCGTAGCAGGCCAGTTGCCACAAGTGAATGACGCTGCACGCATCGTAGTTGGGCCTGAGTCGGCTGCGTACCGGGGGGTACGGCGCTGCCGCAGCGTTGTGACCCGCCTGGGATAGAAGCCCTTGCTGTTGGTGGACTTAGGGGTTTGGCTACCGCGAGCCCCCCCCCCCCCCGGATGGGCAGGAGGTCGCATGCCGATGGCGTGATGCGGAGCTTTCCGCTTGCTGCACGGCGGCATGCTCCACTAACATCCGAATGTTACGGTGGAGCTCCTGCTGTTGAGGGTCCGTAGGCTCGGGCAGATTGCACAGGAGCATCGCTGCGGTGGTGATGTTCTGGCCGACCCGTGCAAACTGCGGAGAGCCATTGGCGTCTGCGGCAATGGCCCGTTGGACTTGACGAGCGCATACCCATGCGCTACCTGCAGTGTTGTGAGCGTTCTGCTCTGAATGGCGCCAGGGACGCACCAACGTGGGTGGTGGCTTATGCTGCCACCGCTAGCGTAAGTCCTCCGTGTACGCCTGGGCGTTAGCCAAGGCCTGCGCGCGCGGGCCTTGCGGGGTGTGCGCATCCTCGATCTCTACAGGGACCGGTAGTTTCCCTTGCACATCCACCATGGTGCATTCTCGTAGCGCGGGACAGTCAAGGGGCGACAAGTCACCAATGCTGGAACCTTCGCTCATGTGGTCGTCATTGGAGCGGAGACAATGGAATGAGGCAGGACCGTATCCCGTCATGCCCACGAACTCAGTCATGAGCGGGGCCAGTGGTATAGTCTTTCCTAGCTCCCTGGCGTATACGCTTGCGGCGTTTGTGAGGCCAAATAGGAACTGACCGCGCGGTGAGCGCGGTGGGGACAGTGGGGTCCCTCCAGAGAGCTGGTGGAAGACGTTGCGCAGCAAGAATAGGAGCAATTCCACGTCACTCGCTGAGGGATTGGCACCGAGCATGAGCTCGATGCGACGCGCCAGCACCTCAGTGTCGAGATCAGCCAGTGACTCAGTCATGGGAGTGTCTCCCTCGAGCGACATCAAAGGAGTAGCCTCCCCGCGGAGGTGAAGCTTGTCGAGACGATCAGCAATGAAATCCAAGCTTCCAAAGCGGAAATCCTGGAAGGGCACGAAGACGAGAGGTGCCCACAGCCCAGTCCGCGGGGCTATGGGAAACTCCAATGAGCCGAAGCAAATCGTATCACTCAGGCTCGCGATGCCAGACGTGTCTAAGATGAAGGCCATCCGATCACCGGGACAGTGGACGCATGATGTCCTCCCCAAGGACCATGCCAAACTATCGATTTCGGAAATGACCGACAACTAAACCTACTCGAAGTGTGTATTGCATTTTGTGATCGGAGGTGGCCTAGCACATAATGACTCAAGATTTATACTGATTCAGGCAATCGTGCCCTATGTTCAGTCGGGGGTCAATCGGTCGTATTGCTTGAGCTTAGGTGCTCATGAGGGTTTGGGGAGTTACAAGCTTGCGAGTGGATGATCTGGTATATTGTGATTTGTTGAGAGATAGGATTTTTCCCCCTCCTCTTCCTAGGCAGATGACCCTCCCTTTTATAGTCCAAGGGGGGTCTCCATTACAGGAGAACCTAAGGTAGAAAGAGTGAGGTAGAAAGAGAGAGTGTTGCTTGCTTCTCGGTCGGGGTTGCCAGCTTTGTCAGTCGGGGCCACTAACTCTGTCAATCCAGGCCTTCCGATGACCACCATCCAAGTCTTACATCGTGGGGTGGCTGTCTTATCTTGTCCCTGTGCGTCATGCTTCGTCGGTCAGGGGCGAGCATGCGACGATGAGTACGGTACGGTAGTCACGCTTCATCCCTAGCGCAACGCCCCATCACTCTATTGTGATGGAGGCGTGTCCGCCGCGTCGTGATGACTTTGCGTCCCGTCCCTTCGCGAGGACAAGGAGGTGAAATAGTGTCCCCCTGCAGTGGCAGTGAGAGGGACTAGCATAGGGGTTGGCCCGTACGGTAAGTTGATTCTGGTGTGCATCCTTATCTGCCACACATGCTCCCGGGGCCTGCTAGTACGCAGGGTCCGGCTATCCTCAGCCTTGTCGGACGCGGATAGCGACACGCATGAGGCGGAGCTTGGTCGGGGGACCTCAGTCGGAGCCGTGGTACTGACCTAGTCACACATCATCTTCAAGATCGGGGACGCAAGCCATGCTTTTGCCGACCGGCAGGCCGGTCAGGATCATGGGCCTGGGTGGCCTAGATGAAGTCGCGGCCCATGAAGTTAGGCATTCGCTCCAGGTGTTGTGTTGGGCTGATCGGAATGCCAGCGACATGGGCCCGCTGGGGACCCTGGGTACCTAGACCCGTCAATAATGTTTCCTTGGCGGTGACAACGAACAGCCAAAAAATATAATTTCTTGGCTGTTTTTATGAGCCACCAAGTAAAATGTGTTTTTCTTGGCTGGTTTCGTGAGCAGCCAAGGAAACGTGCTTTTTTTTGGCTGTTTGGCCAAGCCGCCAAGGGAACGGTGCTTTTTCTTAGCTGTTTGGCCAAGCCGCCAAGGAAACACTGTTTTTTCTTGGCTGTTTGGCTGAGCCGCTAAGGAAAATATGCTTTTTCTTAACTGTTAGGCCGAGCCGCCAAGGAAACGGTGTCTTTCCTTGGCTGTTTGGCCGAGCCGCCAGGACAATGGTGTGTTTCCTTGGCTATTTCGTCGAGCCGCCAAGAAAATGGTGCATCCTTGGTTATTTTTATAAGTTGTCGAGTAAATTTTACTATATTCAAAATGGACAAGCAAATTGCTCATTTTGTTGAGGTTATTCTAAATTACCTAGCAAACTGCAATACAATCAATACGCAGGATCATTCATTATACTTATAAAACTTGGGTGAGATATTTGTGGAATATGGTGTATATCTAGTATGTTTGTTGTACATTAGGATGCAATTATAAGTTAACTATAGGTGTTTAATTTTTTTAAAAAATAAAGCACCCTTAAATAGTACACATGGGTTATCTTGCAATTTTTCATCCAATTTATTTCTTTATGATTGTTCTCCATATCGATACAAGGACTTCCAAGTGCACATATAATCATGTAGTTCTTATATTTATATGACATACATTTGCATACACACACTACAAGAATTCCTTTAATCTATGACGGATTTCCAATGACGTTTATCGGAAACGTCACAATCGGAGTAACATCTATGACGATTTATGAATTTCGTCACAGATTTACAAATGGCCCATACAACCTTCTATTTAGGCCCAGTTTTTATGACAAATTCTAAAAATCGTCACACATTGCTAGTAAGTAAACGTCCCCCTCCCGCCGCCCCCTGCTTCCCCCAGCCTCCTGCCCCACCCCCTCCCGCCGCCCCCTGCTCCCCCCACCCCCGCGCCGCCGGCCCCTACCCCTGCTCCCCACCCCCGCGCCGCCCAGCCGCCCCCTGCTCCCCCCACCCCCCGCGCCGCCAGCCCCTGCCCCTGCTCCCCCACCTCCGCGCCGCCCCGCCGCCCCGCCTCCCCCTGCTCCCCCCACGTTTTGCTGCCCCCTGCTCCCCCCAACCCGCGCCGCCCCGCCGCCCCCTGCTCCCCCCCCCCCGCGAACCGCCCCCTGCTCCCCCACCCCCGCGCCACCCCGCCGCCCCCTGCTCCGCCCCCCTCCCCCCCCCCCCCGCGCCGCCCCGCTGCCCCCTGCTCCCCCCCCCCCGCGCCGCCCCGCTGCCCCCTGCTCCCCCACCTCGCGCCGCCCCGCCGCCCCCTGCTCCCCCCCCTCCGCGCCGCCCCCTGCTCTCCTCCTGCGCGCCGCCCCCTGCTCCCCCCCTCCGCCGCCGCCGACAACTGCGACTCTGCTCGCCGGTGGAGGAAGGTGATTAAGTCGCTGTTGCCCCTTCCCCCTATTGGTAAGCCGCACCGCGGCCGTCATCGAGTACCGGCCGCCAGTGGTGACGCTTCTGCCGCCGATGGCCACGCTTCTGCTGCCGGTGGCCACGCTGCTGCAATTTGGCCCTACTAGTGCTCCTGTTCCCCACGCTGCTGCCGCCATCCATAGCATATATCCGCGGCCACGCTGCGGCGGCGCATAGTGCGGTCGGCTGTACTACCAGTGCTCCTGTCCCCCATGCAAAGGCACACCTTCTTCCCTACCTCAGCATCGGTGAACAGCCCCAAGGTACGTTTCTGTAGCATATTAGATTCAGTTTTTATCTACGGGCAAAATATTGATTTGAGGTACTCTGCAATGTTTCATCAGATGAATAGAAGTTGGGTGCATGCTAGGCTATTTTCCTATGAATTCATCAATGGTGTCAAAGAATTTATGAACTTTGTTCACGGAAAATTTGGTGAGGATGAACAAATTTTGTGCCCATGTAGTAGATGCCTTAATCAGAAGTACCTGCATCAAGTTCTTGTGGAGAGGCATATATTGATGAACGGCATGGAAGCTACATATACTCGATGGATTCATCACGGAGAGAACTGCAATGCATATGTTGGTGAGCATCATGTCGATGTGCATGACCCTGCTGATAGTTTGATACATGGGGCAGGTGTGACCGAGGATGACAGTTATGGTTCATTACATGGGTTAGGTGTGACTGAGGATGACAACTACGATGATGGTCATTTGAATGGGTTATTACAGGACCTGCACACCGCGGAGAAAGAAGGGGAACAAGATGGTGAAAATCAAGATAGAACTGGTGACAACGAGTCATTTTACAAAATAGTGATTGAAGAGGCAAAACATCAGCTTTATCCAGGTTGTACCAAATATTCAAGGTTGTCCTTTGTGGTAAAGCTTCTTCATATGAAGTCATTATATAAGATACCCAATTCTGCATTTTCTGCAATATTAAAGCTATTAGCTGATGCGAAGAGTCTTCTAAAGGAATTAGGTCTTGGATATGAATCAATACATGTGTGCTACAATAATTGCGTGCTCTTCAGTAAGAAATATGCCAACCTTGACAATTGCCCTGTTTGTGGTCAGTCAAGATGGGCTGATGCCGAAAGAAAGAAGATTCCTATGAAAGTGTTACGACATTTTCCGTTGGTACCTAGGCTACAGAGGATGTTTGTGAACAAAGAAGCAGCACAAGAAGCACAATGGCACAAGCTAAAGCGAGATTCCAGTGACAAGGAAATGAGCCACCCAGCTGATGGTGAGGCATGGCAAGATTTTGACAGAGTATATCCAGATTTTGCAGAAGATGCTAGAAACCTCAGACTTGGCCTAGCTACTGATGGGTTTAATCCCTTTTCAGAAAAAAACACTAAATAAAGCATGTGGCCCGTATTCCACCTTGGGCATGCATGGATGAGTCAAATTTCATGATGGCTTTGCTAATACCTGGTCGTGCATCACCTGGAAAGGACTTCGATGTATTTATAGAGCCCCTTATAGAAGATTTACTTCAGCTTTGGACAGGTGTGAGTACATACGATGCTCTAAGTGGGAAAAATTTTAACCTTCATGCAACAGTTTTATGGTGTATCCATGATTACCCAGCTTTGAGTACTCTTTCAGGGCGTACAACAAAAGGATATTTTGCATGTATTCATTGTGACAAGCACCCTCTTTCATACAGCCTTAGAAGCAAAATTGGGTATTTCAGACATTTTCGCTTCCTTCCAATGGGACATCGTTTACGGCGAAATAATGAATTTGCTGGTCTTCATGATAGCAATGATCCTCCAGGTAAATTCTCTACAGAAGAGTTGATGGCTGAGCTAGAAAGAGTTAAACATGTCAGACCTGGGAAGCAACAAGGAAGTGGGAAGCAACAAGGAAGTGGGAAACGGAAGCGTTCTGATTTGGACACAGATCATGTGCTGATTTGGAGTCAGATGGTTAGTTTATGGAAGTTACCATATTGGAAGAATTTGAAGTTGAGACATAATCTTGATGTCATGCACATTGAAAAAAACATATGTGAGAACCTGATTGGAACAATTCTCAATATAATTGGGAAGATAAAGGACACGGTGAAAGCTAGACTTGATTTGAAAGATTTGCGAATCAGAAAGGAGCTACAAATCAAAGAGGATGGAGATTCATGTGAGATGCCTGATGCCCGATATACGTTGTCCATAGCACAAAAGAAGGCCTTTTGTGAATTTTTACGAGAGGTAAAGTTTCCGGATGGATTTGCCTCCAACATATCAAGATGTTTAAATAGTGAGGGAACCAAGATACAAGGTCTTAAAACTCATGATTGTCACATTCTTTTGCAAAGAATATTTCCCGCTGCCATGCGAGGATTTTTGGACCAGGATATTTATGAAGCACTAGCAGAGTTAGGGAAGTTTTTCAGGGAATTGTGCAATAGAACTCTTAACAAGGATGTGTTGGCTGAAATGAAGAAAGAAATCCCAATAATTTTGGTGAAGCTTGAAAAAATCTTTCCTCCGGCTTTCTTTGATGTGATGGTGCACCTAGCTGTACATTTACCTGATGACGCATTGTTGCGAGGTCCTATGCAATATGGTTGGATGTACCCGATTGAAAGGAGGTTGTATACTTTGAAGCGCTATGTGAGGAATAGGGCATGCCCAGAAGGCTCAATTGCTGAGGCATATATTGCAGACGAATGTTTGACATTTTGCTCTAGATATATGGATGATATCGAAACAAGATTTAACCGGGCACCAAGAAATAAAGGTTTTTCTAATGAAGAAGCCTACAGTGCTGATGTTTTTGGTCATGGAGTTCATTTTACTTCTACACTTGAACTTGTATACGATGATAATGGCTTTGATCAAATGGTGTGGTATGTTCTGAACAATTGTACTCAAGTTGACAAATATGTTAGGTATGTTCAAATTACTATCTTTATTGTTCTGATTAGCTAGATTTGCATTGAAGCTATATTTATTTTCATCTTGCAGCATGTTCAGAGATGATTAGAGAGAGAAGGAGTACCTAACATTCATAGAATGCTGCAGCAAGGATTTCAGATTTGGTTTAGGAACCATGTGAGTTTTAATTCACATATTTTTTTCCATCTATTTTGTTAGGCTATAGAATCTGATGTATGTGTGAATGTGTGTTGCATGTCGTAGGTTCTAAGGTTACGGAATTCAGATCAAGAAGTGGTTGACGATGATCTATTTTCTTTGGCATGTGGTCCTGATTTCAGAGTTAGAAAATACTCCTCATGCGTAGTGAATGGTGTGCGGTTTAACATTGTTCACCGTGACAAGCATCGAAAGACACAAAATAGCGGAGTAATGGCACAAGGTACACATAACGATCAGATCATTGACTATTTGGAACCTTGAAAGAGATAATTCAGTTAGAGTATGGCTCTGATAAGCGGTCAGTAGTTTTGTTTAAATGTGACTGGTTCAAATTGGATGGGAAGAGGACTGAACTTAAAGACGATGGCTTTTTTAAAAGCATCAATTTTGGAAGTCTATGGTACAAGAATGATTCTTTTATTTTAGCCACTCAAGCAAGGAAGGTCTTCTATTTGCCCGACACAAGATTGGGTAAAAACTGGCATGTTGTCCAGACATTTGAGCATAGACATCTTTACAACGTTAGTGAACCTGAAGTAGTTCAATGTGCTGCTCCTGCATATCAAGAAGATGGGTGTTGTGAAGAGGAGGGCAGGCGACAAACAGTTTCTGACATTGTACATGACAAGCCTTTAAATAGAGATGATGAGCAAGGCCTTATTTTTGAAGCCTCCGAAATTGCAAAATTGATAAAAGGAAAAGACCAAGAAGTGCATGAGAGTGATGGTGAAGAAGATGACACAATTATGGAGTATTGCAGTGAAGATGAAGGTGCCAGAAATGAGGTTGACAGTGATGATGAATGAAATGGCCTAGCTGGTACTTTCTGTTGTTGCTGTTTTGCTTGTGCTTATGGCTCCTATTCATTGTCATTTTTGTTCTTTCCTTCTCAAATAGCGGTGATGAAAAAGCTGAAGCTGTAATGAAAAAGGAAAAAAGTGCTGCAGAGTGTTGGTACCGGCTATGTGTTGAACTAGGAGAACCTGTTGTATCTTGTTTTATTCAGTTTTGTGCCCTCTACTTCAAATTGGTTTTGTGTGGCGTGGCTGCTTTTATGTGGTTGGGCAAACAAACAGGCCCATTTTCTATTTGTAATCTGTCCACTTGGCAACTATACTTTTGTTTAACTCAACTGGCTTCATCACTAAATGAACGTATCATCCTTCTTCCTTCCTCATTTCAAATAAGTTATTTGTTAACGTTACTTTTTTGGCCACGCTCCTAAAAATAATTGCCTTTCTCCCATGAGATTGTTCGCAAAAGAAAGTATTTGTAGTTTATTAGGCAATTCCATAGTTTGTAGAAATTTAAATGATTTTTCAAGGTACTTGATATTGTTTTATGATTAATATATCCAAAATAGTGTATCACTTCACACGCTTAGTGCCCAATTAGTACCACATCACCAAATGCAAAAGAAAGTATTTGTAATTTGTTAGGCAATTCCATAGTTTGTAGGAATTTAAATTATTTTTCAAGGTACTTCATATTATTTTATGACTAATATATCCAAAATGTCTTAGAAAATTTTGGATATTGGAAGGGATCAAAATGCATCATGGTAACACCCCTAAAAATGTTACAATAACAAAATCAAATTAGTAAATAGTGTATCACTTGACACGCTTATTAGTGCCCAACTAGTACCACATCACCAATTGCATGCATCACTATTCTCTCTTCCTCGCTTCAAATAAGTTATTTGTTAACATTACTTTTTTGGCGTTCAACTTAATCATTACCTTTCTCCCATGAGATTGTTCGCCAAAAAAAGTATTTGTAATTTGTTAGGCAATTCCATAGTTTATAGGAATTTAAATGATTTTCAAGGTACTTGATTTTGTTTTATGATTAATAATATCCAAAACGTCTTTTTAAGTTTTGGATTTTGGGAGGGGGTCAAAATGCATCATGGTAACATCCCTAAATATGTTACAACAACAAAATTAAATTAGCGTATAGTGTATCACTTGCATATTTGGATTGGAATTTAAATGACATTTTAGCTATATAATATTATTTTAGTGTAAATGATATCTAAAATGTGAGAAAATCTTTCCTCCGGCTTTCGTTGATTTTATCGTGCACTTAGATATTAGGTACATTGCATATAATAATTTGAATATTTTTACATACCAATAATTATTTATAGTTTGGTTAAGTATTCTTTCCATCTGGAATGTTCCAAAAGAGGCACACGCGGGAGCGTTCGCGCTTCTTTTCCAGTTTTCGGGCATGTGGGCGTGCTAAGATCGGACCAAAATTTCCTCCGGCCGTATGGCCGCCAAAACTCGCGCCCTTTCATCCCAAATCGTTTTCCCTTCTGCCAAAAAAACGGACCAGGCTACCTCCTGCGTCTCTCCACGCAGACCGCGTTGGCTCCTCCCTCTCGTCCAGATCTACGCCGCCCTCCTCTCACCCACCGGCCTCCTCCCTCCTCCCTCCTCTCACCCTGGGCTCGACGCCTCCTCCCTCCTATCACCCACCAGCCTCCTCCCTCCTCCCTCCTCTTACCCATCGATCCGACGCCTCCCTCCTCTCACCCACCGGCCTCCTCCCCCCTCCCTCCTCTTACCCATCGATCCGACGCCTCCCTCCTCTCACCGATGGGCCTCCATCTACGCCAGCACCACTCGGCGGCCGAACCATAGACGAGGTCGGCGGCGAGCACGGGCTCGGCGACGCGCACGGCCTCGGCAACGCACACGGGGAATCGGCGCGCACCTAGGTCAGGCACCCCTCCACCATCCGTCTGCATCTTATCTGTTTGACAGCAACATCTTTTCTGTTTGAGAACAAGTAGCATCTTCAGACATCTAATCGTCCACATGTTTTTTTTGGATAAGATAGAAAATCAAAATCCCAGTAGAATGTTCTCTTACCTTGCAGTGTGATTATCTCCCAATATGCAAGCTCGCTAGATGTCTTACTGATATCACTGTGGGACCTTCTGTGTTCATCAAAATTAGTCATTTAACAGAGAAAAGATAATCCTACTTGCTATTCTTATTATTATCATGATCTGTGCATCCTTCATTTTTCTAGTAAGAAAGTCCAGCGGTAACTTGGGGCTAGCCACACTACTACAAGATGCCTCCTGGGCGTTTGAATGTTGGAACAAAAACAACAGAAGGACCTTACCAAGCAGGTGCAGTCCTCAACTTATCTACTCCAACATATTTCATGTTCTTGTGAATATTTCGCATAAGTAGTAAAGTACTGCTGTGTAAGTATTGATATGTTATTCATGTTTTCTCTCATGCTAGGAAAAACATTACATCCGTATGAATTGCAGCGCCTTAAACAAGTTATGAGCAACCGTGCGAGGCTGAAAGAACTTGGAATTCTTGATACATACAATGAACTTGTGAACGCAAATTCCATTCTTAATAACAAGAAGAAGCCAACTTTAAGAAATAGTGAAGACTCAGAATCTGAGTATCTCCCTAGTGAAGAAGATTTGGTTGATGATGACAGTGTTAAGGTGCAGATTCCTCCATCTATTAACATGATGTTTGCTTGTTAAATGTATCTGCCACTTTATTAATTCACCCATGCTTTCATTTCTATCAGGGCTCGAAGGGTAGTAACATGAGGACTACAAACATGCGTATTGCTGGAATCATGCAGCGCTCTAAGAGAGTTTTTGCAGAGCAAGAATCTATTAGAATTACAAGGTCAAAGAAAACCACTTCCCAACCTGATGCAACTCTTTCACCAACTGATATCCATGTGCCATCTCCAACTCTATCTCGTGTCAACCAAGCCTCAGAAGTGTTTGGCAACATTGATGGTCACACCCAAGCTATAGTTGACAGCTAGTTCAGCTGTTATCCTTCTTTCTATCTTCCTATTGTTGTTAATTGCATGATGACTGCACTCTTACGAACTGCATTTTTTTTCAGCTGATGGTCCTGCTCAGTTTGTTGAGAACACCGACATTGCTAATAGAGGTCATGCCACTGCCCAGCCTGATGGGCACAACCTGATGGGAAACCAAGGTGATGATTTCTAACTATCGTTCTATTACCCTTCATTGAATGATGCATGCATTCTTATGTCTGTCGTTTTTTAGATATTGAGAGCATCCAAGTTGATGACAGCATGGCCAATCGAGGTGAAGCTATTACTGAGCCTAGTGTAGATGTACAACTAGGTGAAAATGATCGATGGGAAAGGGGAGTAAATATGGGACATGGTCTCCATAGGATGAACCGAACTATGCGTGGAAAACTACCAGTTGTCATTCCTGAAGGGAGGATAAGGCCTGTGGCACCTCTTGCTACTGCTAAGTTTGCAACCGAATGCAACATTGCAGTCAGGAACCATGTGCCGGTGTACAAGCATTGGAAGGATTACAAGGACCAGGCTAGCCTCTTTAACCTATTTACAGATAAACTTAGTGTAAGTGCATTATCCTGATCTTCCCTTCCCGTAAACTCGGACTTTCCAACACTATGCTTACTAGCTTTCATTGTTTGCTTGCATTTATTCTTTACCTCTGCGTTTATGTAGCATGATTTTGAATTTTACCTACATGTTTATCCTTGTTTTAATGTAGCATGATTCTGAACTTTACGTACATGTTTACCCCTGTTTTAATAATGTATCATGATTCTGAATTTTACCTACATGTTTACCCCTGCTTTTATGTAGGCAAAGTTTGATATCAACACAAATGATGAACCAGTCAAAAAGGCTTGTTCCCAAATGATGAAAATTGCAGTTCGGCAACAACGATACAAACTTAAGAAAAAATACTTTGATCCTTTTCCACTTCATTTGGTGACAAAAACGTCGCCAATCAGATCGATGATAGATAAACAGTGGAATGACCTTGTGGAATATTGGAAGAGCCCAAAAAAGATGGTATGTTTCTTCCTAATATCTGAACTCTTGCCTCATACATAGTTTGACACTTACCTTACATGTATTTTCTAATTGATGTAGGAGATATCTCAAAAGAACAAAGATAATCGCTCCAAAGTTAAATTTCATCAAACAACTGGATCTCGTAGCTATATGGTTCATGTAGAAAATTTGGAAAGCTACACTTATCAACTTGCACCCTTATGATTGATCAAAGAGAGTAGTACTAGAATATTATAATAAAGTCAACTAGCTGATGCCTATTGTCTACACAAAGGTTGGACAGTTTGGAAGAATAATTGCCTACTCATGAGAAACACATGATTTTTCATTTCCTTCACTTGTTATCAACTATTTCTTGCTGCACATATATGGTACCGATCAGTTGCACTTATTGTTGCTGCAGCTGCGGCTGTGCACAGCTCAAGTGACTTGGTAGGGCTGCAGCCACAGCGGCAGCAACAGCCACAGCAATCTCTTCCAATCGTGTCTTATGTCAACAGAAGTTATTTCTTTCTTATTGCTGCATCTTTTTATACTATCAAGTGGTGATCATTTAAGTAATAATATTGCTAACTGTTGTTTCTAGGAAGATAAGGACAACAGTCAAAAGTTTGATGCATTAGATTTGTTTAAAGAGTGTCACTACAGCAGAAAGAAGAAATGCTACACACCTAACGTGCAGCAAGCTATAGTAAGACATCTTCATTTAAAAAAAATGATCTTTTTAATATTTATTTCCAGGTCTCTTATTATCAGTAACCATTGTTGTTTCTTACATGCTAGACTCAGATGGAAAACAAGTGCTCTACACAAACAGAAGGTGAAGAATCTATGTCTGTTACAGAAGTTGTAGCTAATGTGCTTGCTGAAAATACAAAGAAGAATGTGTTCCTTCAAAATGTGGGGATAAAAAATGTTGGTTGTAGGTCCAGTTTAAGAAATATTGAAGCACAACTAGAAGTGGAGAAGAGGGCAAATAGTGATCTTAGATCTGTTGTTACTGCTTAGCGTGAACAATTGGATGTGTTGTTGAAGCAAATGCAAGAAACCGAAGAATCTAGGATCAGGGAGCAAGAGGAGGTGAAGAAGAGGCAAGCTGAGATGGAAGCAAAGCTTCAACTTCTGCTGAGTCAGATTCATCCAAGTTAGGAGAATGAAATGATATTTGTGTTGACCTCTCTTTTGTTGCTAAGTCTTATTCATACAAGTTGATCGGGATAGTACGTGTCAGGTTGACACTTTTGTTGCAACAACTCTCTTTTATGGATTATAGATTGTAATCTTTTGCTTTTGTGTTCGAGTATTAATGTGTTAACTTGAGTGTATGTGATGTGCTAGTCAGATTGTAATATTTTGCTATTTATGTGTTGGAATGTCAACGTGACAGCTTGAGAGTGTATGTGATGTGTTGGTTGAATATTTGAATTTAAATATTGACATTTTGTCATATATTTGTTATGTATTGTATGTGCTTTCATTGTGCAGAAATAAAAGTATTGAAAATTATATTGGGCTGTAATAGTAAATGGGCTAGATATCAAATGGGTGACAAGTGGACTAAATTTTAAACTGGGCTGAAATATACGCCTCTATAAAATAAATGGGCCTGTTTTCATGACGAATTTTATCCTATGTGACGACAATTTGTGACGGTTTTTTTCGTCACTGACTGCGGGCTTGGACTAGGTTGAGTGGGCTCTGGGCCATTCTGTGACGGATATAAAACGTCATTGATTATCATAATCCGTGACGATTATGCTAAAACATCACGAATTACAACCTGTGACCCCCAATACATGACGTTATAGAAATCCGTCACAATTATGGCTTTGTGATGTTTTTTTACTAATTCATGACAGAATTTGTCCGTCATAGATTGAAGGAATTCCAGTAGTGACATACCAAAAGTCTTTTATAGTTGTTCGGCAATCTAGATAACGTTTACTCTCCTATATGATGCAACACTTACACGTGCTATCCTCTCTCCTTCCTGGCCAACCTCAAATTCATATGCATCTCCTCTCCTCCACCCTCCGTCCCCATGCGTGTCACCGCCTCCACCGTCTGGTCGCACGGCCGCCACTGCCGCCGCATCTCTGCGCATCCAATCATCAACTTAGGTGTTCACCTCGAGGGGCGAAGGATCTTTCCGACTAACCTACTTTTGGTACTTAGTGTTCACAAGCACTTGGAAGTTGTCGGTGTCCACCTCGAGGGGCATGCAGCGTACATGATGGGAACGAGGGTGATATTTGTGGTATGATATTGCCATGCTCGCACATGATAATCTATAGCTTCGATAGCCCACGATAGTCTATAGCCTAGATAGCTTGTATTAACAATGTAAAATATCATGACCACTAAAGGGTTGCTGGATTTGGAGCGTACAATTAAATAAACAAAATGAGCAAGACACTAGTGAGCAAATAATTAATTATACGTGAAATGAATAAGAATGAATCTTATTGGGCCACATGTGCCAACAAAACTATGCAAATGCCGTGTACATTTTGTTTGTGTGCGTGCTTCTCCTGTGCCGCACCTGCTCCTAGCCAGCGGCAGACCAAAAGTGCTGCCGCGTCGTACAACTCCTCCAGCTAGCGCTCCAAAAATTCCAGCGCCCAGAAAAAAAAAAAAGCAACGCGCCCATGGGCCGCGCCCAACCGCGTCGCACTCCCGCGCACTGGGGGGCTAAAATCACCAAGCCCCGCGCGTAAGAGAAAATAGTTTATGTTGGCAGCCAGCGACCGCCAAGAAAATATTTTAAATTGGCGGGGAGGAGCTGCTAAGAAAATTGTTTAAGTTGGCGGGGAGCGACTGCCAATGAAATAGTTTAAGTTGGCGGGAAGTGACTGCTAAAAAAATAATTTAAGTTGGCGGGGAGCGACTGCCAAGAAAAATAATTTAATTGGTGGGGTTTGGCTGCCTGAAAAAAAATTTACTTGGTGGTTAGAATATTTTCTTGGCGTATTGGAAATTTTAACGTTGCTCCAGTTAGCTTAGCGGCCAAACCGCGAAGAAGATAATCCTTAGTAGTCAGCTGCCATCGACTTTCCTTAACTCTCTATACTTGGCAGGCTTTGCTTGGCGGTTGGCCGCCAAGGACATATACCTTGATGGTTTACCTATATTCCTTGGTGGGTTTAGGGTGCCTTTGGTTCAGCTTCTCCCAACAGATTCGCTACCAAGAATCGGGAATCCCAACCAAAGGGCTCAAACCATGGAATCGATTTTCGTAACGCACCAGTTTTGGCTAGTTCACTTGGAGAATCACCTTGGACCCCAGATTTCACTGCGTTACCATCGAAATTACCCACCATGCCACCGCCAAAGTGCGTACTGGTTCGCTCCTTTCCTCCCTCACCCCTTCTCTCCTATCCATGAAAAACAGACATGGCCACCTAGGGTTTGGGAGCACCAGCCACCACCCCTTGCAGACCACCGTTCCGGTGGCCAGATCCACCGCCAGCACCGGCCCAAACAGATTCCTGGCGACCGGAGCTTCACTTTGGTGCCTGCGGAAGCTCCATTGGTGGTGTATTCCTCGTCGTGGATGCCCTGCTCCTCCCGTCGGCACTCTGCTTCGAGCTTCCACCGGCCCTCTGGGAGGAGGCGCCGCCCCCCATCTGCGCTGAGCCGCCGCCCCCCATCTACGCCGAGGGGACGCTGCCGGCCCTCTGCTCCCAATGCCCGCTGGCCCTCTAGGAGGAGGCGTCGCCCCACATCTGCGCCGAGAGGACGCTGCCGGCCCTCTGCTCCCAACGCCCGCCGGCCCTTTGGAGGAGCCGTCGGCCCCCATCTGTCCGAGCGCCCGCCGGCTCTCTATGAAGGAGCACCCACCGGATCTCTTCTGCCAGCGCACGCCGACCCTGTGAAGGAGCCGCTGCCGACGTCCTTCTGCTCCGAGCCCACGCCGCCGGCCCTCTGCTCCAAGCGGCCTTCTGCTCCGAGCGCACGCCGAACCTCTGTGAAGGTAACATTCTTCCTCCTACGTTGCCATCGTGTGCTTGTTCTCTGTGTGTACATAGTAGTAAATAACATGTACTTTTTTGACTCTAGAATGGGTGAAAAGGCAGAATGGAATGTAGCACATATGAGGCTTTTTTGTGAACTATGCGCAGCAGAAGTTTTTGCTGGAAATAGGCCATTAGGTCATCTTAATAAGGTTAGTTGGAAGAATGTTGAAGCTAAATTCTTTGAAAAATCGGGTCAGAAACTTGAACATTTGCAATTGAAGAATAAATAGGACAATCTGAAAAGAAGTTATACTATTTTTGTGGAGTTAAAAAATACTGCTACTCTACTTGGATGGAATGAGATAAGACAAACAGTGGATTGTGATGATAAATGGTGGGAAGAACATCTTGCGGTAAGCATCACAACAATTGACTATTTTGTACTAGTATCTGTGATTCTTGGACAACAGCTAACTTCTTTTGTATTTGACTGCAGAAATGTCATGATCCAACTAATGGAAGGAAATACAAGTATGTGCAGTTTGGGAAATGTGGCCCGGCTAATTTGGAGTCACTGCACATCATGTTTAGGAGTGCCCATGTTACTAGAGCATCAACCACTATACCTGGAGACTTTTGTGATAATTCAACTGATGATGATGTACAACAGATAGAGAAAAGTCCAGTGCATGCAAATCTGAACATGCGAAACCAAAATGACAAGAAGCGCAAGGCATCTTCCTTAGCTAATGTGGAAGACAAGGAAGATAAGAGCAGCCCATTCCAATGGATGTTCAAGCAAACTTGCAGCGAGATAGAAGAAGAAGTGGACAAAATAAGTACAAGTATTGAAGCTTCATCAAAACCTATGACTAGCCATGTTTCTACCATTGCAGAAGCGATGAAGATGCTGAAAGAATGTGGGGTGCAAGAGGGAACCGCTCTTATGCATACATCTAGTTTGCTTATAATAAAATCAGAATTTAGAGAGCTTCTCTCATCATTTGAAACACTTGAAGGGAGATTGGATTGGTTAAAAAGGGAACATGATATGAAGTAGAAGCCATGATTTTTTTGCTTAATAATTGTTGCTTGAGACAATATTTGCTTGTTTGTAAACCATTATTCATGTATGTTTGGCCCATTATTTGCTTTTTTTGAACTATGAGTCATGTGTGTTTGTAACAATGTTGTTGTAATAAACAAGGATATGAATGTCATCTATTATCTTTGTATGTCTGTCATCTATTATCTTTGTATATGTCTCATCTATTATCTTTGTATGCATATCATTTTCGATTGTTAAATGTAAGTGAATTATTTTTAACTTTTTGTGTAGATGGATCCCGAACTTGAAGAGTTGATAAAGAAGGGGTAGAAGGGACTGCAACTTTTAGCTGAATTGTCAAAACAAGCTGCCACCCTTGGTTATCTAGCTGACAAATATTCTACAAGGTATTTAAACAAAAGTGAGTACAGAGATCCCCAACAAACTGGAATGAAATGGTTTCAAGAATGTTTAGCTTATCCCAATCAATTTTACAAGCAGTTCAGAATGACTCCTGAGGTTTTTTGTCACTTTATGATTTGCTTGTTTCTACATATGGATTGAAGTCGACAAGCAATGTTTCATCTATCGAATCACTAGCCATATTTTTGTGGATTTTTGGAGGTCCTAATTCATTCTTCCAAGCTGAAAATCGGTTTGTGAGGTCTTTATGGACGGTTCATATGAAATTCAAAGAAGTATTGCCATGTTTAGGAAAATTATCCAAAGATAATACCAAACCAAGGGATCCTACTTTCAGTAGTGAGCATCCAAAAGTGAGAGAAGATCGGCTCTGGCCTCACTTCAAAGGAGCTATTGGTGCTATAGATGGGTCGCACATTGAAGTTATCGTGCCCAATGATAAAGTTGTTAATCACACATGCTGACATGGGCACACATCTCAAAATGTTATGGCAATATGTGACTTCGACATGAGGTTTATCTTTGTGGTTGCTGGTTGGCCAGGCTCTACTCATGATACTAGGATCCTCAATCATGCATTAACAAACTTTGGTGATAGATTTCCAAAACCACCTGCAGGTATTTCAGCTAATTTTATCTGTATTTTAACAAATATCAATATGTAGTAATTTGTAATTTTAATAAATTTTCAGGAAAGTACTATCTAGTGGACTCCAGTTATCCTAACGGCACTGGTTACCTAGCTCCTTACAAAGGTAGCACATATCATCTTCCTGAGTTTCATCTTCGTAGACATCGTGCACCACAAGGGAAGTATGAGGTGTTCAACTATTTGCATTCATCACTTCGCAATGTCATTGAACCTGCATTTGGGGTCCTCAAATAAAGTGGCGCATATTGAAGAAAATGCCAAGTTTCTCAACTAAAAGACAAGCGGAAATCATTATCGCTTGCATGGCATTGCACAATTTCATTCGTGATAGTGCGTTAAGAGATGTTGCCTTCGAGTTTTGTGATGAAAATGAGGACTACATGCCTATAGATTAGGATGACAATGATGACCAACCAGCAGTTCAAGTATAAGGTGATGAAGACGTTGTTCATGAGAAGGAGAATGAGGTTTCTATGAATACCATTCATGATAACATAGCAAATGCTTTGGTTAGCTAGTTGCATATTGTAATTATCATATGAACTACATGAATATTAGGTTATCTTATGTACAATGATCAAAGAAATGAAAAACTTCTTTGAAATTAATTTTTTACATGTCAAAATCTGATCAACACGTATATAAACACTAGTTCAAGGCTTCAGGGGTATAAGAAACAATTGTATCAGGAATCCACAGCTGGCAGCTGTTTCAGCCAAACAGCTTTCAGCTTTCCTATAGCTGGCAGCTAACAGCTGATTTCCCACAGCTGATTCCCCACAGCTGATTTCCAAGAATCCACGGCTCAACCAAAAGCATCCTTAGACCGTCAAGGTAAATCTGGTTTCTGGTAGTGCTAGCTGCTAACTCAGTGCCCTCTTTGTTGCTACACATGCGTGGAACACTAAAAACAGAAGCTACTACCTCGCTTGTAGTTCCAGCAGGAGCTCCTATATCAAAGACACTGGAGGTTGTACCATTCAGTCTATTATTCTCTAGCTTCGTCACAACATCAAGTGAAACCATGAAGGTAGGTTTAATGTTAAGCTGCTTTTCCATCCTTCCTTTGAGATGGATCAGAAAATACAGCAAGGATGGTAAAGGTGAAGTTTCAGTTGTGTTCCCAATGCCTTCCGTTCCTAGTAGACCCGTGTTCTGCTTGAATGGCGCATGATATTTGTGAACAACCATCAAGATCATATCCTACTCCTCTACTTTGCTTGGGTAGCTACGTATGACAACTCACAACATTAATACTCCCTCCGTTCCAAAATATAGGTCCTTTTGGCAAATCTAGATGCATAGATTTTGCAATGTATCTAGATATACATTGTGTCTAGATCCATAGCTAAAATTATGCATCTAAATTTGCTAAAATAACTTACAATTTGGAACTAAGTTCTAATGCTCAGTAGCTATCAGGCCAATCATGGGGTTGGAATTTAAATTTAAATTCGAATTAAACTAAAATAGTATTTAATTGGATGCCTGGATATATAGAGGGTTACATCTAGCAATGTGAGAGATCTTCCCTAGAATCAAGTTCCTAGGGAAATCACCTTTCCTCGTAGGATGATGGCTGCCATGTCTAGGATGCTACCTGCCATGTCAGTACATTTCTCTACGAATCAAAATCCTAGGGAAAGATAATCCCTACGGTTTCATAGTGGAATCCTAGGGCACATCCTCCTTTCTCATCAAACTTGACCGTAGAAATCGTTCCCTACGAGGTGTTTCTAGGGAAATAGTTTCCCTACTATTTTCTTGCCTTTTCCTAAGAATTTAGGCTCTAGGAAACCTAGAGGATTCCAGCAGAGGCCGTTGGTGCATAACGACCACACAATCATTACCCGTGGTGACCGTGTGGCCATCATCAGTTGGTGCGACGCCTAAAAGAGAATGCATGCACTACCGGAAACGCGGTCTTTGCCGAGTGTCCGAGGCTTTGCCGAGTGCTAAATATCGGGCACTCGGCAAAGAGACTCTTTGCCGAATGCTACACTCGGCAAAGAAAAACACACGGTGAACGCATCCTTTGCCGAGTGGCACTCGGCAAAGAAAAACACTCGGCAAAGAATACTATGCCGAGTGTCGGGCGCTCGGCAAAGGACGACACTCGGCAAACAAGCGCCACGCAATTAACGGCGTCGTTCTTTGCCGAGTGCCACGTCACAGGCACTCGGCAAAGAGACGTTTTACCGAGTGCCTGGCCAAGACACTCGGCAAAATGTACATTTTTTTTCTCCATTTTATCCTAATTTTTTATATTGTCATCCTACAATCTCCTCAACAACATATGTAATTTAGGTTCATTTCTCAAAGTGTCTGCTATATTTCGTCAATTTATTTTATTTTATTGAATTTCTTGAATAATTCAAATTTGAACTGCGTGGTCATTCGAATAGTGGAAAAAATGAATGAAAAATTGTTATTTATGTTAATGAGCATGCTTTGATGCCTTATCAAAAAAAGGACCAGAAATTTTTGAACTACTATTCACGAAATATGGCGACTAAATTGTGTTCGAGTCGTATTTAAATTGTATAAAAGGCAAATTTGGTCGGAAAATTATGAAACTTGTCGAGATGTCATGTTATCATGTGAGGATATTGTAATAAAATTTTTATAACATTTCATGAAAGTTTGCAATCTACAATGCTTAACACCTAATCGGTCTGTATATAAAATCATACACCTCTTTGGAAAACTTTTAATTTATAAGCATAGTATGTTTTTACTTTAACGAAACCTCATCAGATTTTTACCATAGGTTCCCCATGTGATATTATTACATCTCGACAAGTTTCATAATTTTCGGACCATATTTGCATTTTATACATTTTAAAAACAACTGAACAATAAGTTCGTCGTCATGTTTCGTGGACAACAAATTTGAAATTTCTAATTTTTTTCTCGATAATGTCTCAACGCATGCTTCAATAACGTGAATGTCATTTTTTGATTCATTATTTTCCATTATTCGTGTGACTTGTAGTTCAAATTTTAATAATTACAAGAAATTCAATAACATGAAATAAATTGACGAAATATAGCAAACACTTCGATTAATGGGCACAAATTGCACATAATGTTGCATGTAATGTAAGTATCACAGCAAAAAAGTTTGGTGGCAAATAGGTGCAAAAAATTAAAATTATTTGCCGAGTGCCTGTTTGGGGCTCTCGGCAAAGCCGCCTCTTTGCCGAGTGCCTCCTATCTGTGGCACTCGGCAAATCCTCCCAGGCTTTGCCGAGTGTCCCATATCCGGGGCACTCGGCAAGGAGGGAATATATACCAGCCGGCCCCCCGCGCGTCCGTTACCCACACACGCTATCTTCAATTTCGCCCCCGCCCCCGCCCCCGGCCCCGCCGCGCCGCCGCCGCTCCCCCGCCCCGCGGCCCCGGCCGCGTCCCCGGCCTGCGCCCCCGCCGCCGCCGCGCCCCAGCCCCGCCGCCGCGCCCCCGGCCCGAGTAGAGTGAGTATTCAGTTTCAATACAGAGCAACCAAAAGAACTTAATAGAGAGCAATAATTTTGGCCAATGCCTAGGTCAAATGGCTTAGATCGACCAGGTCATTTCATGACACTTATAGATTGATAAGGATTCCATGATCCAGCTGTTTATTGCTAATTCCAATAAATGTCATTGCTTGAGCAGCCTAGGGTAGAACTATGAAGCAAAATCCTATATTATAGTTTTGCAGAGCTTAGAAGACAATGTGTCATCAAACAGGCTCTGTGATTCATTTTTTTCGAGTAAAATATTTGGATGAAAACTTACATTTTTAAGCTGAAGAACCGAGTCAACAATGTAGCATGTGTTATCTATTATGGCTAATCAAAATCAATACTCAGAGGCCATATCATATAGAATTCAACATACATAACTCCTAGTCATTGATGTGCCTTCCTAATCACAGTGCCCACCACATGGATTATGTCTGTGTTCCAAGCCTCTTTTAGACACGTATATTTTACTTTGCATTAATATCATTTCTTCAGTAGGACTAGAAGGTGTCAGGAATTAATCTTGCAGCGCCCTAATCTTTAGTAATTTGTGATCTCTGTTTTGGTTTGTGTGTGTGTGAGTGTGCCTCCTTTGATGTAACATATGTAACATATATTATTAAGTCACCTAGGAATATTAAAGCAAAATTGAGGCTTCCATTGCAGGTACTGCTCCCGGCCCGCGCCCTCGGCCGTGCCCCTGCCGCGCCCCGGCCGCCGCAGGTACTGCATCCGATCATGTTCCACCAGCTGATGCACGTTTCTTTAAAAAAATACACCATGTATCTTTAGGAGTTGTTATAGATCATTCTGCTGTGTTGATATAACATGCCATATTCCTCGCTCCCGTGCATATACGTAGGGCAATTGATATTACTCTGTCTCCGCTGTATATGTTAGAGGATGGAAGACCGTGCCTGGATGTACACTGGCCGCCCAAGTCAGGTTGGGATGACTAGTAAATAGATCAGGAAGACCGATGCTTTCTTGGAAATGGCGTTTGGCGAAGCTGCTAAAGGAGAGAATATGATTCTCTGCCCATGCAGCAAGTGTGCAAACAGGAAAAGATAAAATAAGAAGAATATGGGGGAACATCTTTGCAAGAATGGATTTACGGCAGACTATACCCGGTGGATCTACCACGGTGAAGCCAATCGTATGAGAGAGGATGTGGTGAGACCACGTGTCGAGGATTATGATGCTAATGCCAGTGTAGCGGACATGTTGGATGACTATGGGAGACCACGTCACAAGCACTCGGCAAAGAGCCAGCCTTTGCCGAGCGCCAAACTGAGGGCACTCGGCAAAGACTAGGCCAGGGCGCTTGGCAAAGACTAGGCACTTTGCCGAGCGCCAAAACGAGGGCGCTCAGCAAAGAGCCGTCACAGTCCCAAACGCCGTCACGGCTACTTTTCTTTGCCGAGTGCCTAACCTGACACTCGGCAAAGCCTTTGCCGAGTGCCCGACAAAAGGCACTCGGCAAAGACGTCTTTGCCGGAATATTCACTGCCGAGTGCCCTTTGCCGGGTGTTACACGCGGCAAAGCCTTTACCGAGTGTTTTCAGAGCTTTGCCGAGACGACACTTGGCAAAGGTCCTGAATTCAGTAGTGATGGTGCACCCAACGATAATGCAAAAGGAAAGAAAATGATTGTCGGAGATCGACAGTAATCAGCATAACTTCCAGGCTACCGTAAATTAGTCAGGCCCACTGGATCGCGGATGCACCACCTTCTCTCGATTAACCCATGAAGATAATATATAGGAAGGGCGGGATTAATGTTGAACTGCTCTTTCATCCTTGTTTTGAGATGCCTCAGCCGCTGCTGTGAGAACTGCTGCAACTGAAGTTTCAGTTCCCAATGCCTTCCTTTCCTACTGAGGAATCACCTAAGGAAAAAACTTCACCCAGAGTTACACTAATAATGGTTCAAAGTAACCATGGCAAGCGAACTCGTAACTCTGATGGCTGTTGACACACTGCATTATTTTAGCCCTGCAGACCATGATCTTCCGAATCAGTCATCATATATATGCAGCCAACTGACATTACACTAAAAACCAAAATGAGAGAGAGATCAGATCGGGAGCTGCAGCCAGCCACCACGTGAACACTTACGTTCACACATTACTTGCCTCAAAGGATGCACGTGTTGCAGCAGAACTAGCTTAAACGAGGACATTGGGTTTAGGGCAATTCATCAGGTCAAATCTATGAGCAATTAAAAATTTCACGTTCAGTTTTTGATGCAAACATGGTCAGAGTAGTTACGATCATTAAGATGAAAGTTCAGTTGTTTGCTTACTTACAACATATATACTACCATGTCAACAAAATCGTAGTGACTGGAAAGTTAGAACAGTAGTCTAGTAGTGCTACACAAGTACCAATAATATTTTAGTACAATATGTTGCCTTACTAATTACTGATCAAAAAACAATAGTTGATATATAAATTTGCAAAGACGTTGATCTTACGATGATACGTAGGGATCACAGTGCTTCTGGTGAGATTCCAATGTTCTTCTGTTTTGAAAGAAGCCAGGAGCACTGGCCCATTATGTAAGAAGAAGATGAGGCACCCGCGCCGGCTGGCGCTCGAACGTGGGTAGGCTGCCCGAGCCCCAGCTGGGCAAGCCAACCGAGCCCTAGCTCGGTCCTCAGATTCAAACGTTCTATTGTTTTATATTGGTTTCTGTCATACTCAAATGTGAAAAAGCTAAGGAAAACGAAATGTTTAAGAAACAGTACTTCTTATCTCTGTCATTTTTTAATTCACCATCAGATGCTTTTGATCCATGTCCGGTGCCGTCCTCGGTCCTCCTCAATGACAATGCCTTTTATTAAATTTATCTTGATCCCCCGTGGCATCCATGAACCTCAATTATGATAAAGATGTCGAACAAATGGTTCATACTCAGATATAAGCAAGTGCACAAAATGAACTAGTTAGACATGTCAAGGTCCTTCACTTCGGATCATCATGAAGGACAATTTATAATATGATGAGGCGGCGATTATCGGGATTTGAGAGTCAAAAGTGGAGATAGCAAATTGGAGACGAAACGCACAATCGAAGCCATGCTCCTGTCGATGGCCCAACCAATATCTGCCAACAATCACGCGTCGACAGCTTGTCCCTTCTTCTTGGACAGCAGCACCTCGTCGATGACCTTGTCGAGGTTGGTCTCCGCCGGCCCACCCGGCAGCGTCACCTTCACGGCCTTCTCCTTCCACTCCTCCGCGCGCCGGCGCATCTCCCGCCCCTTCTCCCCGTCCATGGCCTCCTTTATGATCGCCGCCACCTCGTCCCGCCGCACCTCGCCGCCGATCTCCATCCCGACGCCCCACTCGGTGCGCTTGTACCGGCAGTTGGTCTGCTGCTCGGCGAAGAAGGGCCAGCTGACCATGGGCACCCCGGCGCAGAGGCTCTCCAGCGTGGAGTTCCAGCCGGAGTGCGTGAGGAACACCCCCACCGCCTCGTGCTGGATCACCGCCTCCTGCGGGCACCACGTCGGCAGCAGTGCGCGGCCCTCGACGGCGGCCGCGAACTCCGGCGGAAGCACGGCGGAGTCGCCCTTCACGAGGTCCGGCCGGATGTTCCACACGAACGGGTAGCCGCTGCTGGCCAGCCCCCACGCGAACTCCAGAAGCTGCGAGTTGGTCATGACGGTGATGCTGCCGTAGTTCACATATACGACGGAGCGCGGCATGCGGCCGGCGAGCCAGTCGAGGATGCCGTCCTCCTCCTTCCAGAGGTTGGATCCGAGCCCGGCGAGCGGAGTGCCGACGGGGATCTCCAGGCGCTCGCGGAGGATGAGCGGGCCGACGGAGTACACGGGCGGGAGGATGGCGCGCATGGCGTCGAGCGTGGCGCCCTCGAGGTCCTCGAAGGTGTTGACGATGACGGCGTCGGGCAGCGACAGCCGCTCGGCCTCGCGGAGGAGGAAGTTAAGCATGATGTCCGCACGGTCCGTCGTGCGGATGAAGCTGGGGAAGTCACGCAGCTGCACACCGTCGCACATGCCGCGGGCGCCGGTGACGACGGTGGCGAGGTGCCCGCCGGCGACGTCCACGAGGTCGGCCTCGTCCCTGAACGGCACTAGGCTGCGATCGATGAGGCCGCGGTAGTTGCGGTAGCCCATAAAGCCGCAGGCGCTCGCGGTCCAGAGCGCGGCGACCGGCACGCCGATCTCCCGGGCGGCGTCGAAGCCGAAGGACATGACTGCGTCGATGACGAGGCAGGTGACCGGCGGCGCAGGAGACCCGCTGCCGTTGTTGAGCCTGGCGAGGAGGGACCGGAGGTGGGGGAGGCAGGTGGTCATGGTGGAGTAGCAGAGCGCGGGGATGTCCTGCGTGGCGTCGGAGTCGGACGGCGGGAGCCCGTCGGGGATGGCGTCGAAGCGGAACCCGGGGACGCTGGCGAGCGAGGCGGCGCCGCGCGAGCGGAGGAGGCGGCGGTGGTTGAACTCGGTGTTGACGAAGGTGACGTGGAAGCCCCGCGCGTGGAGGAGCTTGGCGAGCTTGAGCATCGGCGTGACGTGGCCCTGCGCCGGGTACGGCATGCACACCGCGTGCGGCTGCTGCCGCGTCTCCCCCGCCGCTGTTTCCGAACCCATGGTCGATCAGCTGATGAGGTCGCTGGGCTAGGCGCTCGATCCCTCTCTGCTGCAGAGATTGGCAAGTGAGTCTGCTCGGTTGCTCGGGAAGTGAGGTGACTCCGCTTTATAGCCGCCCAGACTTTATCTGCGTCTTGGAGGAGCAACGGGAACGGACAAGCTGCCGGCAGCGGCAGCTCTCGCAGCTCCGCCCTCCGCGGAGTCCGTGGGGAACTGTTAATGGCGAGGCCACATGGCATGTATACTATACAATTCTAGCTCGCCGACACACCAATCAGCGTCCCGTCTGCTGCACATGCAGAGCTCGCTCGCGCTCAGCAGTCCTCTAAACAATTCCTCACGCGGCGCTCGTCGGACGGCAAGCTGGGGAAATCATGTGATCACATATGGCGAGGCATGGCAGGATTGGCGGCGTGCAGCCGGATCCTGCGTGCCTCACTCACGTAGCAGCCAGATCCTACGGCCAGGGACTAATCACCGACGACTTTAACGGCGCCAAACACAACAATGCATGTTGACAGCCACCAACTCAACTATCGTATCATCGTTGACGCTAAAATTTTGCAGGATAATTTATAGAAGGAAAATGAAGCTGATGGGGGTCCTATAAAGAGCCATTTGAATTCTTGATCAAAGCTGTCAGGAGAATCCAGTTAAAGATGATGTCGCGTTGTTTAAAAGCAATATGGACTCGGTCAAGATGGCTGAGTGCAATTCAAATCGGACTGGGAGATGACGTTATCAAAAAATTTTACTAGAGTCCGTTTTTCCTTTGGAAATTTTGTAAATACAGTAGTTTTATCTCGTTCAAGTTAAGTTTAGCGTGTCGTAATCAACTAGTATCTTTATTTTCATAGTACAAAAAGGAGCAGTCAGGGTTTTTATCTTTATTTTCAGAGTATAAAATGGAGCAGTCAAGGTTTATAAAAAGGTTAATTATCAATTAATATAACTTTTCTCGGCACTTTGCCAAAAACCTAGGAGTAAGAGTAGAGTATTTTTTTCTCGGCGAATTCATCAGCAAGTAGGGCTGCATCGGATTGATCTCCGGCTTGTTGGTAAATTCGTGTTTATCAGATTCTCTAAGCCTTAGCTCCCAGCGTCTAGTTTAATCTACCAAGTTATCGATATCTATCAAATTCTTGTAAAGCTGCATCGTTCGATCTCTAGTTCTTAATAGATTTCACAATTTATCTAGTGGCAATCATCGGATTATCAGTTTTATCTAATCTTTCCACGCAGCAATTCCATAGCCGATTTCTTCTTTGATTCTCACTAAAACTATCAAGTTATCCGTGATCTTGAACTTCGTTGTGGATAATCTGATCGGCTAATTTGTTTGCCTCATTATTATTATCTCAAACCGTCTCAGTTAGGTCCGATGCTTGAACAATAATGATAAGTCAAGTCTTATCAGCTAGGTTGGTTTATCAAATAATGATAGTATGATTGTGATAGCTCAAAAGCATCGATCTGCCTCCTTGGCCGATCTCGGAATTAATGATCTCGGAATTAATGATAAGCATAAATTCTTATATAGTTAGATGCATCGGTCAATTATATTTGAGTTATCGCCCTGCTAACGTTGTCTCGGTTAAGTATGATCCGACTAATAGTGACGATAAGTTTGGTTTAACTAGGCGTACATATTCAATTATAAAGTTTTTATTCTTAATCCTGCTTCGTCTCGAATCGGCTTTGCAGCCGATGTATGGATATACATATCGAGCACACCCAGCCGATATGCTCCTCGGAACTCTTCGGAATCCTAGCCGATGTGTTTCTTATTATTTACTGATTAAATTTCTTTTTGTCAATTACAGGTCAAATTGACTGGCACGCCCCGAATCTAAATTTGCAAGACTCTCAGACCTTAGCATATCGTGCTTCGCAAGATTCACCGTCCGATTTTTTCAGCAACAATCATCCATTCATCCTACATTGGAAACTCAACGGCGTGCACCTTTTGTCATCCTCGGCCTTTTCATTGTTGCGAGCTGACGTATAGGGGTGTAAATTGGTGACCCTTAGGGGCACCGCCAATCCTTTTTAGTTCAAAATAGGATCTTATTTTAAAATAGTAGTACAAATATTTAAACTAAAGAGTGTTGGTGATCACAGATCAGACACTCAAAACTGCATCATGTCTCTATAGTCACATGTCGGAAAATACAAAAACCAAAGCTGACTATTTATATCACGATGCCATAAGCAAAGCCAGCTCATCAGGAACGTCTAGGAGTATCAGCTAGTACCGTGCGTGCTAGTAGTGCAGGATTAATTTAGTATATTGTCAGGTTACATTGAACTTAATTTGGAGGCTATTAACTTATTATTAACAATATGGCAGTTACGGGCCAAATCCTCTAGGAATTGAAGCTCAATTGTTGATAACAATTGTTTTTAGTTATTTGAAATAGATGCGCGGCCTTAAGGCCAGTTTTGGAGCTGTATTTAGCACCAATGCAGACACTACTTCATCCTAACGATATAGCAACAAAAGAGTGACAGATATGAATGAGATAATATAATAGCACTATATATACCCAGCCGCTTGAAGGAAACTGAAGATGATGAGCTTGCACGTTGAAAAGTTCAGGTTACCAAATAAGCGTCCGGTTCTCCAATTAGGTAATGATTTAGTGCAAAATATGTTGTATGCCTCCACCAATCTAAAAACGCGTTACTAATCTAGGCTTCAGATGCAAAATACGCTATCGGCTAAAAGCGAGAAAGCAGCGGGGTTCTCTTCAAGAGAGCTGGAACAGCCCAGAGCATCTTTCGAACCAAATAGTCAGAGTGCTGTCAACCAGGAAATGCACTGCTAGGATCTCTACAAATGCATTTTTATTAGACCTTGTTGCTTTGTACTTGCAGGCTGACTTCGCTAGCCAGCTAGACGTACTGGTTCCAATTTGAAAATGAAAAAATTTCTCATGTACCATTAGTTAAACTCTAAGGCTGAGTCCAGTGCATCACCTCACTCTCGCCCCGCCACGTCAGCTCTCGCCCCCACTCTCACTCCACTCTCACCCCACCCCTCCAATGCAGAGGCTATAGTGTCAACTCTCACTTCTCTCTCCTCCACGTCAGTTTTTCTTTTTCAGATTTAATTATTTCACTCTCTTTTGTTCGCGTACGGAAAATAATTCAATAAACTAATTTTATTCAACTAAAAAAATTACCGACTACATCATAATTAAAAAGGAAATGATTGTGACCCGTCGGACTGCAAGAGATCGGTGAAGGTATGAAAATCTGGAGACCAACCGGTCATGGTGGAAGAGATTTTGGATTGTAGAGGAAAGAAATGAGCTCAAATGGGGTGTGGAAGGAGTGAAAACCGGGTGGGGTATTTATAGGGGGTTGGAGATGAAATTTGAAATTTTTTGCAATTTTTTTCGAATTTTTTGGAGTTCAAACGGTCAAATAACGGCTAGTTCAACGGATAGTCCGCATGGACCAATCAAAACGCGCCATGTCACGTCCTCTCGCCCGGGGCCCGCCGCGCCAACGCACCGCCTCACTACCGCCTGCCTACCGCCCCGCCGCGCCTGCCAACGTGGGCGAGAGCGGAGCCATAGCGCCCGCTCTCGCCCGGTGGTAGCACTACCGCCTTCTCTCTCCCTCTCGCCTCACTCTCGCCTGGGCTGGAGCGATAGGGGGGCAGTATCGCCCCCCATTGGCACCAGTCTAAATCCTTATATGCCACTGTCAGTGATTGTGGTGGAACCCACCGCATGGTAGGGGCTCGGTGGAGGAGGCCAGGAGGGGTATGGAGGAGCGCCATGGCGGGCCGGCGGCGGCGGAGCAGAGTGGAGCAGGACACAGCGGCGGAAGGAGCGGAGGGATCGATGCGGCGGCGAAGGGACCGATGCGGTGGCTTCGGCGCGCGAGAGAGAGGGAGAGGGAGAGGTAGCAGCGGTGTCGGGGGTGGCTGGACCCGGTGGAGGGCCGGTAGGTGTTACTGCCGGCGCCCTCCCGGACCGGCGGAGAAGGGGAGGAGCGGGGATTTGCAGGAGCGGCGGGTGCAGTATCTGCAGGTGGCCACCGTGGGTGGGGAGCAGGAAGAGGGAGTGGGGAGCAAGGAGAGGGGTGCGAGGAGGAAGAAAGATGCAGTGAGGGGAGGAGGGCGATTCCTATCAATACGGAGGGGGAGCGGCCGGCATTGTCAGAGACGTTGCGGCTCGACGTTGAATACCGTTTGGTATTGGGAGCAAATTTCCAATATCACATCCAAGCAGCTGATATTCAATGCTTCCAATGCTAATTCCGAAATCTGGACTTTAATATCTACATCCAAACGGACTGTTACAATTATTGCAGAGAAGACTCAGTCCATTTTACGCATGGATGGATATATGTACAACTGAAGTATGGACAAAATGTACCTAGAGAAAGATGCTGGCAACGTAGAGGCCTGTACCATTTCCATCTATCTCTCGGTTATTGATCCATCTGCCATCTACACGTTGGTGTGTTGTATCTAAAAAATAAGGCTCAAATCATCTCTCTCCAAGCTAGGTGAGTAAATTTGTCTATCTCCTTCGGTTATTTTAACACATCACCAAAATATTTTAGTACTACTCATGTTGACAAGAGCATTTTGTAGGGTTTATTGCTGATGATGGTGGGGTTAAGATCAGTCTCATTGAAGTTTCGTAAGAGTTTTATATCATTAAATTTTGCTGATGTGGTAGGATTATTATGAGAAAAGAAAAGGGAGAGTTTTATTGAATGAAAGAGTAGTTTTATCCCCGTAACATCGTCTGGCTCGCTTACCAAATTTTTACTCTCGGTAAAACTATACACTATGCATTAAGATTGGTCTTAGGGGTGTGCTATTTACAAGAGCCTTTTGCTTCTTAGCGTCGCCAATGGTACCCAAGTGGTGACTTTGTTGTACCGGTTAACTTTTCTACAAATTAAAGCCGGGCCGACGATGCCTTTGTCCCTTTCCTACCGATTAATTACTTCTGCTTTTCCACGGAGATATGAACACGCGCGCCGCGCGGCACGAGATCCCGCCCCCTTGCATGCGCTTGGTTGGAGCTATTCAGCTATAGAACAATCGTTCACTTGCCGCTCCCAATTGATCCTCTTTTTTTATCACACCTAGCAACTAATCTGTTTTTCCTTAGCACGAGACATTGACATGCTACTTTCTTTAACTTTTTCTTTTGCAAGCTACACAACCATTTTACGGGGCAACAGCACATGCTGCTACTTATGTCCTATTGCTACACCAGCTCAAAACAATCTAGGAATACCAAGAAACTTGAGCTTTCGGACACACTTCTAAACGTCAGCAACCATGAATTATCATCCCAATAACGACCACAATACAACGATCATAGAAATATGAATAGAATAGTTTTCCAGCTCAGATCCAACAGAAAAAGAAACGAGCTATTCTGCTATTTGGAAAAATGCACTATGAGGGGTTCTCGGCAGAGGTATAGTAGTAAGTTGCAGTGAGCAACACCTTCTGGCAGATGAAACAACAACATTTGACCTTTAGGTCCTTACAGGTCAATGCATTCATCCCAACAGCTCCTCATCAATGCAAGCATTTAACGCCTATGCTGTTAGTGATGGTTAATATAGTAGTAAGTTGCAGTGAGCAACACCCTCTGGCAGATGAAACAACAGCATTTGACCTTTAGGTCCTTACAGATCAATGCATTGATCCCAACAGCTCCTCATCAATGCATGCATTTAACGCCTATGCTGTAAGAGATGGATAATTTCCTATCAAGTTGTCATCACCTCACGATTCAGTTTGGCTATCGGACACGCGAAGCCTTGCGAACGTCAAGTAGCCAGTGTGCCCTTTAGCGGTGCTACAAGGCCTAACCAAAATCGAGGAGTTACTCTGTGCATAGCCCATTTTTTCTCCTGATGCTGTGAACTTTCTTCTTTTCTGCGGAAGAGGCCCTACAGTAGCCTCCTCATCAGCAGTACCACTCTTAAGAGCACCGTCTCTTATTTCATACGTGCGAAGAAGAATTTCAAAGGTTCTAATATCTGCAGAACAAAATATAATTCGGTCAGCTGCAACTTTGCAAGGTATGTGAGAAAAGTCCTACTAGCTATTTCAGTTTCATACTCGCAACCTAACACTGTACAAAGTATTATTCATGAACAAATATTATCCAATGCAATCAGCACATGAGTATGAAACTAGCATTCCTAAAACTGCCAGGGAAGTAGAATACTAGCATGTTGCAGCGGTGCTACCCACAAGGTAGTTTCCATATGCTAACTAAGGGTGAGGTGACCAACAGAGAAGAATACAGTATGAGATTGGGCACCGACAGAACTGAAATTCCAATGTTGGGTAGAAATTGGCTATATCACATGCATAACTTTTAAAATTCATAGGAATTATTACTTAGATGGTATGGCCAATTTTGTGAGCATATCAGGGGCCTGGGTATGTGCATCTGTGGAATCCCTACAGGCCTGAGAAGGACGAGTACCCAAATGCAGAGGAAGTACTATCAGTGATGCCTAAAGAAGTTATGAGGAGAATTGTTACTCAGTTGAGCAATGAAAATGGCTGAGTTTATGCGGACATTAACAGTCACATGTGCCTTTTCCTTAACCGAAACTGGCAAGGGGTACCAGGAACCCTCTGGTTTTCATATAATTAAATGACACCCTGAAGGCTGCAACTATGGGGCAGGGGACAGTGGAAGGTAGAGCTCAAGGAACGGAGTTAGTTGGTTCAATCCCCACCTGATAAAGCAAGGGACAATTCGTTTATCAGCAGATCTAAAGGATCTTGAAGGAGGGCAAATGCCTCCTCTTGCCTGTTGTCTTGCCCCTTGATTGGACAGGGAGTGAACCTTCAATTGTCGGAGATGCTATTCCACAGGAAAATACAAGAAAGAATACATTTTCCCGCAAAGGAATGGAGCACAGTTTATGGCGAGAAAGCAATGGCTAGTGTTAGGTCATGTCAGTTTTAATCTCTTTCCACAGCGGGGCTTCCCCCGCTGTACAGTTTTTTTAAAAAAAAAAGTTTTAATCTGTTTCAGAATTTTTGGGACTCAATTCAAATTCTATCTATATCCTATATATTGGTATTATCATTCCTGAGTATTAATTGGAGACAATCAACGTGCGGCCATGGGTGTAACATACACTCAATGATAACTACCAATGTAATGTTTGTTTCACTTTCTACACAAGCAACTTAACAGTTGACATGCCCGTTATGTGAAACTGCCTATGTTTTCAGATCAAAATGTGAAAATTATTGAACTTAACTCCGAATCATGTCAAATTTAAAAAATGGTTATTTTCAAAAGTATTTAAGAGAAAGTACTGAACCTGTGAAACATGATCTCATAGCTTCGCAAGCACGCTGCACTTGCTCGATGCAAGGTGAAAAGGAACACAGAACGCCATCTTGCTTCAGCATTAAACTAACAGATGGTATTGCAAGCCAAGGCTGGGGCAAGTCCAGGAAGACAGCATCAGAAGCAGCTCGATGCTCCTCTGGGAATCCTTCCCCCTGTATATCCCTCACATTGACTGTGATCAGGTTACTAAGGCCATTCCTCTCGAAGTCTTCCCTATTTATAGAAGGTACAAAAATTATAATAGCACAAACACAACTGCAAATTCATCCATGATATTCCCTGGTAAAAACTATTCCTTCAACAACAGAATATTTCTCCCCGTAGTACCATATTGAAATTAACGGTATCTTATATCTATCACCTCAAAGAAATATGTTAGACTAAAACTAGTGTTAATTGCGGACTAAAATTGGTGTTAATTCCGGACTAAAACTGGTGTTACATTCTTAGGATAGATTTTGGTCCTCACAAAATCCGCACTTCGCAGTGGACTCCCCTAAAATGCTTCTATGGCTTCCTTATATCTTGTATTTCACTCCAAACACATCTGTGAAGAGTTATATTACTATAATCCTATACATGCTGCAAAGACAGGGTTCAGAAAGTCTTATTCAACCTAACTAGAGGCTGACACTTCACATACAATCTTCCAAGTTGTACATATGCAAGCAATTTTGAGGCATGTAATGGACAATGGTATACATCTTGGACACAATAAATAACTACACAAATTCCATACAGTGTACTGGAGATATTCCAATATTAATGTATAGATTTTGGTATTTCAAGCATAAAAACACTCATTCACTTCCATCCCAGTCTCAGCAAGCAACAGATGGAATCCTCAAAGCTTGATGAGGATCCTTAGTTCCAGACTTCCAGTTACTAAATTCTGTGTTATTTATTGATTTTGAAAACTTATCTCTTGCTCTTGTAGGACTGGGAGGCATATGGAAGTCTACTTTGCATATCCCACAATATTTTCTAGCACCATTGCAAATTTCAACTGATCAGCTCCAACGATGGAATATTCATGGTTGTTATTTAGTCACCACCATAAGACAAGGTCCTTCATTCTGAACTTGTGTAGTTAGGGAGCAAAACACCAGAATCAATTGCTCGTTGAATTACACTACTGCTTGGAGTACATTTTAGTTCTCATATGATATATAATTCACTAAAACTGTATTATCCCTCAAATGCCACTAAGGAAAATTAACTCGTTTTATGGAGGTGGATCAGTTGAATCCGGCAATTATACTTCTGCTGATGCGACAAGACTTGAAAAGATCTCATTTCATATATCCTAATTACAGGCAAGATGTTTCATAGAAAGCCTTGACCACACAGGTTAGCAAGAAACAATCCTCCAATACAAAAGAAAAAACAGAGTGCTTATATGTTACCTCGCGGAGGCAGCCCTCTGCTCGTGGAAATCGAAGGTGTGGACGCGGCCGTGCGGCGCGACGGCGCGCGCCAGCGAGGTGGTGAGAGAGCCGCTGCCCGTGCCGGACTCAAGCACGACGCACCCCGGGACGAGCTCGAGGTAGGCGACGACGAGGCTGATGTCGGCGATGTAGAGGATCTGGGTCCGGTGGCTGAGCACGAGCGTCCAGAGCTCCGGGGTCGGCACCAGGAGGTGGACGAATCCACCGCCGGCCTTGCCGCTCCCGCCCCCCTTGCCCCCTCCGCCCCTGCCTGCGCCGCCGCCGCCGGCGGTGCTGAAGACCTTGGATCCGAAGGGGAGGCCGATCCAGTCGTCGTGGCGGAAGACGCCGAACCGGTTCTGGAGCACGCCGCCGGCGCGGACCGCGACGGCGCGCATCGCGTCGTGGCGCTCGTACACCACGACGGTGTCGCCCTCCGCGATGCGGCGTGGCGAGGTGGGCTTGTCCGCGGGGGCGAGGGGGACCATCATTGCTGTGTGTGGAGGGGACGCAGGCAGGGGCAACAGCCGGCGGCGAGAGTTCACGAGCGCCGCGTCGGCGGCGGCGGCTGGATGGGGTTTTTGCGTTGAGGTTTATTGCTCAATTTGTCGCGCCGTCGGAACTCGGAACCCTCGGATTGAGGATTTGAGCTGGGGGTATTTCGGTCAATTGGATGGTGTGTGTTTAGGATGAATTTGACTTCCATTTAAATTTGGAAGAAAAATGAACAATTAGTATTGAGTAAAGAAGTCGGATTTCATTTTCTCTGGTTGGTCAGCTTAAAGTTCTTCGCCGACACCAGTAGAGCAAGCAATTTGGAGGGGGTTTTTTCGCATCAAGTGATTAGGAGGTTTGTACATCGTGTACATAACACATTTTACATGTTTGCCCATATTTTCCCTTCCATGTGATTGTATAAAAATCTAATAATGCAAAGATATTTTCAGTTCAGAGTGCAGACATTTCAGTACTGAGGGATTAGTTTTCCACTTTTCCTTCTCCAAGCATAAATAAGCTTAGGCACACTCTCGTATATACGTTGGTTTCCTTGAATCATGTAGCTATAGTGCAAGAGAGCTTAATAAGGGCATTAAGTATAAGTCAAGTTAGGGCAAATATACAGATGTAAACGGATCGGATACGGACGGATATCACTGATATTATATTTATTTTCAATTGAATTTGGATTCGAACAATGATAGACTTGAATACATATACGAATGCGGATTGCTTCGGTTACGAATACGAATAGATGTATATCGAATACGGAGCGAATCGGATGCGGTTACTATGAGATTCGGATATCTCTTCGAATATCGAGTAAAGGCAACATTTATTTATATCACACGTGTTGTAGCATTCAAACATCCTATGAGTCCAAATTTTAACTATATTATGCTTAACAAACAAATTAACAAATAATTGCATGATATTTCTAACTTACTACGTAGATGAGAGATATTCGATTACATGACATTCTAACTTGCAATATAGCATAGATTGGAGACACTCAATTAATAGCATTATAACTTATTACATTGATGGAACTTCACAAGCACTCAAATCGATTCATCTGTTCAAGGAGGCCAGATTCAAACTAAAATCATGCTTGATTAACCAAATTAACAAAAGATGACATACCATTTTGGGCACTCAATTACACGATACTGACATACATGCATAAATATGTAGAAGCAACTAAATTATTTCTAGAGTTCTGTTGGTGTTTCGGATCGCCAACCAGTGATTTGTGTTTGCGCATCTGGTTTGGATGGTGTGCAAGGAAGACACAGAGGGTTATACTGGTTCGGGTGGAATGTCCCTACGTCCAGTCCGATCTACTCATGTTCTTGCACTAGTTTGCAGTAGGGGTTACAAACGAGCGAGAGAGGGAGCGGGCTCCCAAGTCTGGTGGCGAAGTGTCGCATGAGCGTGCGAGTGTCTGAGAATTCGGTCTCCCCCTTTACAGGGGTCCTCCCCTTCACTTTTATATGCCAAGGGGTAGGGGTCGGATACACAAGAGAGAGAGTAGGTTGCCGGGATCCCGCTGCTCCTCCTCCCTGCGCATGGGCCCCACTAGCCCTGTAGATGATAACATGGGGTGTCCCTGCGCCTCTCCCTAGCGCGACGTGCGACATGCGTCTCAACAAAGCAGGCAGCGCAGGCCCCCGGCGTGTTTGCTGGGCGACATGTGCCTTGACAAGATGGGTGGCGTGAGCCCCCGACGCATTCTACGGCTTGACCCCCTGTGCGGCGGACGATCGGGGCTCGCTGTAATGGCTTGTCCTCTCCGGAGGTCACGTCAAGGTACGCCCTTACCAGCCATCGCGCCAGAGGTTTGACCCCTAGCATGACCTGTCATTCTGTGAGACCCTGAGGGCCCCACGTCTCTAGGGTAGGTACGGCTGAATCCGCACCCTTAGGGTCGGGCGAAGCGGAGCTCTCACTACGGGGTCAAGTGAGGCCGAGCCCGTGCCCTCAGGGTCGGGCGAGGTGGAGCTTTTCTCATAGGGGTCGGCGAGACCGTGCCCGCATCCTAGGGGTCGGGCAAGGTGAAGCTTGACCTCTGGTGGTTGAGCGAGGCAGCTCATGCCCTTCGTCTAGGCTTAGTATTGGGCCGTCGATGCCCCTCCTTCTTGTGGGCCATCCGTGGACACATGATAGCCTGGTCATGGTAAGCCGCATATTTCGGAAGAGCTAATCTGTAGTTAGCTTCCTAGAGAACATGCTTTGTAGATCCATGATATTCGCCACCAACAGTAGCCCCCGAGCCCCTGCGCGGCTCGGAGAACCATGCTGGGGCTTCAGTTTACCCGAGCATCGATTCCTGTGCTGGGCAGAACGCGTTCCTAGTCTTGCATCTGGGTTGATGTGACTCAGGAGTGACTTGTCCCTACTAGGCTCATGTGGGTGCGCGCGTGCACACCCACTGGGTGTACCCCCTGAGCCTTTGGGCGAATCAGATATTCACGAATAGGGTTCTGCTGGCGTGTTCACCTTCGTGCCCTGATCGATGTGACCGACGAGAGCTCTCTCTCTTCCTGTCTCTCGTGGGTGCACGCGAGCGCACCCAGGGGGTGTAGCCCCCGAGCCTCTGGGCGAATCAGAGATTCGCGCGTAGGATCAGTTATCGTATCCGGAGGGTACTCTGCGGTGACGCCTTGGTTCAGGTGCCCTCTCGTCGGGTCTTGTCTCTCGTGGGTGCACGCGAGCGCACCCAGTGGGTGTAGCCCCTGAGCCTCCGGGCGAATCAGAGATTCACGCGGAGGATCAGTTATCATGTCTGGAGGGTAGTCTGCAGCGACGCCTTAGTTCAAGCGCCCTCTAGTCGGGTCTTGTCTCTGTCGCCTGTTGATAGTGGCCCATGGCAGCCCTAGCGGTCATCGAGTCATCCGGTGCAGGCTTTCCAGCTGCGCCCATCCTCGCTCGCCTTGGGGCTTGTATGTTGCCTGCTGCTCACTTCCGACACAGCCAGCGTCTGCCTGCCCGTCTTGTCTCGTGTTGTCCCGTCGGGCCCGCAGTCGTCGACGGGAACCGGGGCAGGTGGGGCGTTTTAATGCTAGCTGCTTGGCTTTGGCCCATTCATCCTCGTGGCGATGCCCTGCCCCAGCGCGGCTTAAATAGCGGCGCGAGGCTTCACGTTGTTACACCAAGGCTAAATGGCAAAACTCCCAGCAATGCTTGGTATAACTAGACCTCCTATAGCCAGGGTTCGGCTAGTTTGAGCCGGATCCCGATCGCTCATTGTTTGCTGTTAGTGGATTGACTGCAAGCAAAGGAGCATGAAAAAGGAGAACTCGAGCGTCCAGATCCTCGGCTTCACCTTCCTGAGGCAGTTGGTTCAGGTGCTGGTTCCTCGCGAGGGCGGACGTGGATTCGTCGCCCTTCGTGAAATCGTTCGGTAGGTGGCGACTCACCCGCAACTCCCTACTTCCTTCCTGTAGGGAGCGGGGCGAACCTTCTCGCACCTGCCCTGATTTCGCGCGGGATTGCCGGCTCCGTTTGGTGCCGTATGGAGTCACCGTACCGTTGCCAGAGTCACCTCGCGGTGGCTGAGGCGTATGTCGAGGCAGCACGAGATGTACACGTCGACAGCTGCGTACTGCTCCTGCTTCCGAGATAGCCTCGCTGTTAGGGGATGGACTGCGACGCGGTCGTTCGTTCCATCCCTAGCCCCTGCTGAAGTGGACCTCGGGTAGCTTTCAGCGCTGCCCTGGGTGGCAACGCTTAAGTTGTTTGTACTTGTACACAGACCATGGCCAGCCACTCCTTCCGCCCAAAGTGTAGGTCATTTTGGCAAATCTAGGTTATATCTTTTGTTATGCGCCCAGAGTTCACTGTATAATCGTATCCCCTGGTAACTTTGGAATAAAAGGAGGGTTTCTTCTATGCTTGATTTTGATGCCCCAAAGCAGCCCCCAAGCCCATAGAAGGGTCATGCGCTGTCCTGGGGGTCCCTCTATACGAGAGGAACCCGAAAGGCGGGGAGGACTCTCCCTCTTTACGCTCTGGCCTCCGCTTCGTATGCAACCACGTATGTGGTGTCCTTGCGAGTCCGACTCCCAAGCTCCCACGCATTAGTGGGAATCCGAGCGTGAGACTGTTTCGTCTTACAGTCGCTTCCCTTCAAGCGTCTTTTTCGATGAGTCGGAAGCGCTAAGCTGTGCCACGTTTTTCCTCGTTGGTCGAAACATGGCACTCGGTGAGCTGATAATGGGTTGATCTGAGTGGGGCCCTAGTTCCCGTGTGGGGACCCAGCATGGGTCAGCTGGTGACTGACTCCAGATTCTCAACAGCTGATCCGTATAGTTATTAGGTCCGTTCGACCGGTCTCGACGGCTTGTTGCCTTTCTTCGAAGGAAAACCACGAATAATGCTCCAGTCAAGACTTGAATGTGGGTTGGGATGCCCTTGGATGCTAGTGGGCCCATCCGTCTCGCCCCTCATTGTAGTGGTGCCCTAGGGCGGTTGTGAACCTGTCGGCGGGCCAACCATCAAACCCTCAGACCTTAATGTGCCATCGGGGTGTTTTCAGCCTGTATCCCTTCTTACCTGTGGGAACTTTTGGCCCCCCTTTCCACTGGGCGCTTTCTTCGAGGAGTCAGGCCCGGGCGTGGCATGTGCACTCCTCCCCAATGTGATGGGGCGAAGTGACGTGGCAGACGCGGTTATTATGGCAGTCATGGGAGTTGAGGTGGCGTTTCGCCTTCCGACCCCTGCCTATAACTGGGGCTCTTGGCCCCTCCGCCATCGCTGCGCCAATCTCGTCTTTCCGCCTTCTACACTTCACCACCACCAGAGCCCGAGCCGTTCCCCACCTGCGCCCCTGCCCCCGTGAGAGCTCCTGATCCCTTTTTGCCGCCCAGCAATGGTGTCATGGTACCGCTCGGACGTGGGCTAGGTGCATTTGGGGGGTCTCGTCAAGCGCAGGCTTCTCTGCCCGTGATCCGCTGCAGGGGTGTGGCTCTTACCTGGTCATGAGGAGGTGCTAGCGCCACACGACATCGTCTCCTTCATGCACTTCCACAAGTGTGGGTTTGGGGTGCCCCCCTCATCCCTTCTTCCAAGGGCTCCTCCATCACTATCAGACTGAGCTACAACACCTCAACCCGAATGGGATCCAACAAATTGCGGCCTTCATCATGCTGTGCGAGGGGTTCTTGTGGATCGAACCTCACTTCGAGCTCTGGAGGTACTTCTTTGCCATCTCCTTTGTCAAGAAGGGGGACACGGTTGATGGTTGATGGCCCCGATAGGCTCACCGGAATCCATCTCCGTGGACCTCGAGCCCACAAGTACATGGCTATCTCCACCATGAAGTCCAATAAAGGGTGGCATTTGCAGTGGTTCTACATCAAGAACTATGACATCACCCTCTTTCCGCTCTTCACCACCCGCACGATTGTGACGGCTCTGCCGGTGTGGTCATGGGGGCCTGTGGACAAGGAGAAGAAAAGGCTCACCCCGTTCCTGGGCGCCATAGCGTACCTGAAGGGCCACGGCTTCTGTGGTGCTTGCATCATCGGAGCTTACCACTCGAGGCGGGTGATGTCGCTGATGGTGCGCGCGCTTTCGCTGTACGGGATGGCGTCGGGCGTACGACTGGAGGGCATGGCACTTGCCCAAGGATTGCTTCGAGATTCAGAGATCCAGCAACGCATCCGGGAGGCGCTGGACGAGCCCGACGCGATCTTCCCAATCGAGGGTCATCCGGTGATACGGCCTGACACCGGCTTCATCGACCTAGTGAGTACTTCCCAAACTCCTCGTTGTGTTTTGCTCTTTTCTTGATTCTTATTTTTGACTTTGTGGGTCGGTGTTTGTGGAGATAGTTCAGCCCCTTCCATGATTCCCTCGTGCCAATACTAGAAGAAAAAACCGCATGAGCGGCAAACCATGCTGCTGACGAGGCGCGTAAGAAGAAGAAGGACGCGGAGAAGGTGAAGAAGGAAGCATGGGAGCACACAAAGCTGCAGCGCAGGAAGCGAAGGCAGGGATCAGATGAGGAAGCAATGGAGGGTGATGGCGACGATGATGATGATGTCGACAAGGAGGAGTGGGACGACATTCCCTAGGATGAGCTGGCGTGTGACGATGATGTTGGGCCATCCCCTCAGCCGTCAGCGTTAACAAAGGTGCCCTCCAGCCTACGCCTGCCCCGATGCAGCAGGGGGAGGTTGCATGCGTGGAGGCGATGGAGGTGGATCGCGGCACCCCGTCGGAGGCTCCCGCTTAGGTGGGGGTCCCAAACCGCAGCGTGCTGAAGAGGCGGAGCTGGGGTCGGGAGGCCCGATCCCGAAGCGCCCTTGTATGGTGGCATTTCGGTGAGTCGACGGTCACTTTGTCCCTTCGTGCTTGGCAATTCTCTTCCAATGGCGCGCTAACTATCCTCGGGCGTTTGCTGTAGTGCCGGAGGCCGGGCGGGTACCATGGTGGTGGCACTGCGGAAGGGCCTCGCGATCCGGCGGATGCCTCCGGGTGCAGTCGGCATTTCGTCGGGGGCGAGCATGGATGGTGCTGAGGAAGACGTGGCACCTGCGAACCCGGGGCTGCAGATGGTGGCCGAGGAACCGTCACAGGAAGATGCACCCGTGGAAGAAGTGCTGCTGTCAGCGACACTCGTCGAGGAGGGATCAGGGACAGGGGCGCCCCATTCGCTCCCCGAGGTTGAGGAGCAGGCGGCACCGCCGCCCCATCAAGTTGATGCGTCCTCCGTGTGGCGGACAAATGAGGAGATGGTGCGGGAGGAGCCGCTGCCGCGCGAGATCATGGTGGTCGCCCAGGAGGAGGCCTGGGCTGTTGGTGGCGAGGCGGCCGGGGCCGTTCCAGCGGGGCTGGTGTTGTAGGAGGTGCCCGCTTCCTTGGCGTTGACGGGAGCGACCGACCTCAGCCATGGCGGGAGGGCCTCGCGGTCCTTGGCTCAAACGGGCGGCGATCTGCCCGCTCGAGGAGGCTCCTAGGACTCGCGGGACCCCGCTGCGGTGATCTTTGCTCTTGGTGACGAGATGGAGGATGCGGAGTGGCAAGGCATCTTAGAAGCCTTGTCCCCCGCGCTGGGCGCGTTGCGCGATGTTGTCATCCCGAGCTACCAAGTACGCCACATCGGCACCCTCAACCCTCACGCCCAGGTTGTTGGTACCGTGGACGAGCTTTGCAGTAAACTCGAGGCGATCGACCGAGAGAGTGACGCCGCCGTGCGCCTATCCGAGGAGTGGGATGAGCACGCGCGGGCCGCTCAGAGGAATCTTGCTGGTAACATCCTTCTCTTGTTCCCCTCTGATTGTCGGTTTCTTAGGTGTGGCATGTTCGATTTTCCTTCCTAGTAGACACCCAGCAGCAAGTGGCACTCCTTCAGCAAGAGTGCGCCGTCGAAGAGAAGCGAAATCTCCAAGCTGAGGCGATGGTTGCTGAACTCGCCGTGGAGGTTGCTACTGGACGAGCAGAGATTGCTCGCATGAATACCGAGACGGGCAAGCTTCATGACCAAGTGAATGGTAAGAACTCGCTTGTCTTGGCCGTCCCTTCAAAGATTCGCGGTAGGCTTTTTGACATCGTTAATGTGTGTCTAGACAGTGCTCGATGAGAAACTTGGAGAGGAGGTGGTGGTGTGCCGACACCTGGAGAAGGAGGGCGAGACGAAAGCCACGCTCCTCAAGGAATCTGACGAGCACGACACCCTGCAGATCGCCATTGGGCTGGTTTTAAACGATTTTGAGATGATTTCGGAGGCGGGGACTAGCTCGCTCGTGGTCTAGGTTGTCAACATCACAGACCAGGCGCGTGGGATGGCGAAGCAGGCGCTGCATCTCAGCGTGCAGGCGGTCGTTCATGATCACATGTTCCCATTACGAGAACATCGACCTACAGGCGATGAGCCAAGGCTTCGCGCCAGGCTATGATGACGCCGAGCTGGACCAGATCGAGGAGAAGGTGGCCCCCCTTGCTCAAGTGTTGGCTGCAAACATGGAGGAGGACGTCGTCCCTAAGTAGTTAGTTTAATTTTGGCGGTGAACTGGACCTTGACGCCCGAGGTTGTGTAAACAAGCTTTTAAACTTTTGGATTTTGGCTAGGAGGGCCTTTGGCGAGGAAAATTAAAGATGCCTGGCTGTTCCTAATATTGAGGCGATGGGAAAAGAGATCCGAATGAGAGGACTTTGATCACGCTGGTGAGCGGAGGTACCGTAGCCATTGGGGTGTGGGTTTCCTGCAGTCCGACCAACTTTACTCAAAGCGCGTTCGTTCGTAACTTGTATCTTTTTGCCCCATTCATAGGAACGGGTTCGGCGTAAAGAGTTTTGAGTGGGTATGGCCTTGGTAGCCCCCGAGTGAGGCCCGACCCCCTGCTGTGGCTGGGGTTGGGCATCACTAAATAGCGGCAGACTAAAAAGAAAAACTTTTCACAGCACAGTTCCACCACTCAACATGAAAATTCACATAGCTTGGAAATACTAAGGGTAAAAGCGATGTAGTTGTTCGATGTTCCAAGCGCTAGCGAATACTTCCCCATCGGGGGTCTGCAACTTGTAGGAGCCTAGCAGGAGCACCTCAGCGATGATGAAGGGCCCCTCCCAGGGCGGGGGGAGCTTGTGACAATCCTTGTTGCTTTGTACGAGCCATAGCACCAAGTCGCTGACGTTAAATGCCCGACCCCGAACTCGACGGTCGTGGTACCGTCGCAGTGCTTGCTGGTATTTGGCTGATCGGAGGAGGGCGACATCGCGTGCTTCATCGAGTTGGTCCATCGCATCTTCGAGGGATGCTTCTGCCCCTTGCTCGTCGTACACTCTAACTCTCGGCGCTCCGTAGTCTAGGTCGGTCGGGGGGACCGCCTCGGAACCGTAGACCATGAAGAAAGGGGTGTAGCTAGTCGCTCGGCTTGGAGTCATCCTAAGGGTCCAGAGAACCGCAGGGAGCTCGCAACCCACCGCCCGGTGAACTTCTTCAATCCATTGAAGATCCTGGGCTTGAGTCCCTGCAAGATCATGCCATTCGCGTGTTCAACCTGCCTGTTCATGCGGGGGTGTGCCACGGCGGCCCAGTCCACGTGGATGTGGTAATCGTCGCAGTATTTATGGAATTTCTTACCCATGAACTATGTATCATTATCGGTGATGATGGAGTTCGGAACTCCGAAGTAGTGGACGATGTCGAGGAAAAATTCCATGGCCTGCTCGGATCTGATCGTTGCGATCGGTCGAGCCTCAATCCACTTCGTGAACTTGTCAATAGTGACAAGCAGATGCGTATAGCCCCTGGGTGCTTTCTTGAGGGGCCCCATTAGATCGAGCCCCCAAACTGCAAACAGCCACGTGATGGGCATCATTTGGAGTGCTTGCGCTGGTAGGTGGGTTTGCCAAGCATAATATTGACACCCTTCGCAGGTGCGCACGATCCGCTCGGCGTCCGCCACCGCCGTCGGCCCGTAGAAACCTTGTCGGAATGCATTTCCGACTAAGGTCCTGGGCGCAGCGTGGTGCCCGCAGTTCCCACCATGGATATCCTTCAGCAACTACTTCCCTTGTTCGATAAGGATACAACGCTGTAGGTTCTTGGTGTGACTCCACTTGTAGGGCTCCCCCTCGATGATGATGAAGGACTTAATATGGCATGCGAGCCATCTTTCATCCATCTTGTCAGTCGGGAGCACCTCGTGGAGGAGGTAGTCAAGATAAGGCGCCCTCCAGTCGGCTAGAGGGTCGGGCCCCGTCGCTGGTCCCAAGTCGAGCTCCATGACTTCATGGTAGGACAGGGCCAGGGGTTGGTGATTCCCCGAGTCCGAGGCAAGCGATCCGGCCCCGGCCTGTTCCGGCTCCTCGTAGCGGATCGAGGGCTTGTACTGATCGCTAGCAAAGATTCCGGACGGGACGGGCTAGCGGCTCGACGCCATTTTTGCCAATGTGTCGGCTGCTTCATTGAGCCATCTTGGGATGTGGTTAAGTTCGAGACCGTTAAACAGTCTTCCAGCTGACAGACCTCTTGGCAATACGTAGCTATCTTGGGGCTGAGGCAGCTCGACTCTTTCATGACATGATAAATGACAAGTCACAAGTCGCCCCGAACCTCAAGTCGTCGGATGCCCAGCTCGATGGTGATACATAGGCCGTTGATGAGTGCTTCGTACTTAGTGACATTATTTGAAGCTGGAAAATGGACATCGACCACATACCTCATGCGCATGCCGAGGGGAGAGACGACAATGAAACTAAAGTCGGCTCCTTCCTTCACCAACAATCCGTCAAAGTACATTATCCAGTATTCCTCGTTGACAGCTGCCGGGGGCATTTGAGTCTTGATCCACTCTGCGACAAAATCGGCGAGCACTTGGGACTTAATGGCTGTTCGGGGGACGTATGAGATCCCCTGACCCATCCACTCGAGGGCCCATTTCACGATCCTTCTGGTGGCGTCCGGGTTGCGAACAACCTCTCCAAGAGGGAAGGACGTGACCACCATCACCGGGTGTCACTCGAAGTAGTGGCACATCTTCCTTTTGGCGATCAGGACGGTGTACAGGAGTTTCTGGACTTAGGGGTAGTGAGTCTTGGCATCGGCCAAGATTATGCTTACAAAGTATACGGGGCGTTGCACCTTGAGGGCGTGCCCCTCCTCCCGCTCCACAACCAAAGCGGCGCTGACCACCTGCGTTGTCGCTGCAATATAGAGTAGGAGTGGCACTTCGTCGGTTAGCGGGACCAAGATCGGGGCCTTCGTCATGAGGGCTTTAAGCTTGTCGAGTGCCTCCTGAGCCTTGGCGGTCCATGGAAAATAGTTAGTCTTCCTCAGAAGCTGGTAAAGGGGGAGGCCTCATTCACCAAGACGTGAGATGAAATGATTGAGTGCCGCGAGGCACCTTGTGACCCGCTGAACTTCTTTGAGGTTTTGAATCGGGCCCATCTTTGTGATGGATGCAATCTTTTCTGGGTTGGCCTCGATGCCACGCTCGGAAACGATGAAACCGAGCAGCATTCCCCTAGGAACCCTGAAAACTCATTTCTCAGGGTTGAGTCTTACGCTATTTGCTCGGAGTTTGGCGAAGGTTTGCTCTAGGTCTGCCACCAGCTGGTCGACCCGCTGGGACTTGACCATGATATCATCTACGTACACCTCGACGGTTCACTCGATGAGGTTGCCGAAACACCTGAGCATACCACGCTGATACGTTACCCCCACGTTCTTCAGACTGAACGGCATGGTGACATAAACGTACGATCCGAAGGGGCTGATGAAGGAAGTCGCGAGCTGGTCGGACTCCATCGTGAGTTGATGGTACCCGGAGTATGCATCAAGGAAGCAGAAGGTCTCGCACCCTGAAGTTGAGTCAACTACCTAGTCTATGCGCAAAGGAAACGAATCCTTTGGGCATGCTTTGTTGAGGCTCGTGTAGTCAACACACATCCTCCATTTCCCGTTTTTCTTTTGTACAAGAACGGGATTGGCTAGAAACTTGGTGATACAATTCGCGGATGAATTCGGCCGCCAAAAGCCTTGCAATCACCTCACCAATGGCCATGCGCTTTTGCTTGTCGAAGCGGCGCAGACGCTGCTTGACCGGCTTGGAACCTAGCCTGATCTTCAAGGCGTGCTCGGTGACTTCTCTCGGTATGCCCGGCATATCCGAGGGCTTCCACGCAAAGACATCTTTATTGGCACGGAGGTAGTGGATGAGCGCACTTTCCTATTTTGGGGAGAGCGCTGTGCCGATCCGCACCCTCTTGTCCCCTGAGTTGTCCGGATCATCGAGGATCTCTTTGACGCCCTCCGCGGGCTCAAAGGATCCGGAGTTCCACTTGGAGTCGGGTGCCTCCTCCACGGTTTCCTGCCGGATGACCACGAGTTCTTCAGAGGCAATGACCACCAGAGAAAAGAAGGCATAGCCGGTTCAGCCAAGTAGACCTCCTGGCGTGTAAGCTTCTGACAGCGCTTGGACTCGAAAGCCTTCGGCCTGCCAAATATCATGAGGCAGCCGTTGCTGTCAGGGAAGCCGTCATCCTTCCCCTCAGCGTTGCCCTCCGTCGGCTCGGGCTTCTTCTTTTGCTCCCCCTTCTTGGAACCTCTCGATAGGTACTTCTTCATTAGGGCGTAGTCCTTATACATGTGCTTGACGTGGAAGGCGTGGTCCGGGCACGACTTCTCCAGCATCCTCTCGAAATGATCGGGGGTCTCCCCGGCGGCTGCTTTACCTCCCTTTCTATCGGCGGCGACTACGAGGGAACCCCTGTTGTTCCTCTTGTTCTTCTTCTTCCCCAAGCTTGGGCTTCGGTCCTTAGAGCTATCGTGGCGTCCGCCGCAATGAGGGTGATACCCTCGGCTCACTGCTGCTTGTCATCCTCGTGCCCGCGCTTGTGGGCGTTGAGGGTAAGGCGCGTAACGGTCGGCACCGAGGCGTCCTCAAACGGGGGCATTCGCGGGACCTTCTCCCTCGCGTGGGGCTTGGTGGACGGACACATCCTTGACACCCTGCTTCGCAGGGGGGTGTTGGCTAGCGTTGGGCCCGCGTCGCCGAGACATCGAGCTCTCTGCTGTTGTCGTGCCGCACGCTCAAGGAGCGTGCGCAGCTTGTGGTGGGCGCGACGCGCCTCGGGTGCCACGGGTTCCGGGAGTCCCTTGAGCAGAGCCGCTGCGGCCGCGACATTCTAACTCTCCCGGACAAAGAGTCCCTCATCGTCTTTGAGGATCCTCCGGTTTACATCGTGGGCGTTGGCACGTGCACGCCCACCGCCTCTATGACATCCGATCTCGCACTCGAGTTTGGCGTGTTCCTGCTCTAGCTTGTGACGTGTTCCTCATTTTGCCGCTTCCACAGCTGCTCCAGCCACACGCGCAGTGGGGCTTGGTTCCTCTCCTTGGCTCCGTCATCGGAGACATCCGGGGGAGTGTTCCCCTCGTGGGCGCTTTCGACGCGCCCCTCAGGAGAGTCCACCATGAAGCATTCCAGGAGGGGTGATGGCTTCCCCTGCTGGAATGAGAGTCAAAGATCGTCTCTGACTCCCCCGCGAGGTGGTCGTGGAAGGACTCCGAAACATAGTCCGTGGGGATGAACCAAGGCGTAACGCCATGAGGCGATGCACATCCTCCGCTGCGTTTGTAAGCCATACGAAAACACCGTCGGAGCGTTCCCGGCCATGATTTTTGGGGAGAGCAATCCTCCTCCAGAGAGCTGTGCCGTGACGTTGGCAAGCGAAAAGAGAACCTGGCGCAAATCCTCCTGGGTCGGTTGGGGACCCAGGAAGGCACAGAGCTGGCGCCTCAACCTCTCGCAATCGAAATCGAGGAGCCAGTCACCCCCGGAGGCGCGATCCCCGGGGTGTGCAGCCGCAGCCCCTCAAAAGCCTCGGCAATAGGGTCAAGGTTGGCGGTGCGGGTGGGGCGGACCTGAACGTGAATCTACTCGAGCCCCTCACCTGTGGTGACGATGAAGTCCAGGCTCCCAAAATGCATGACCGCGCCCGGGGCCCATTCTCCGGCTGGTTGGCCATCCATAGCTTGGTGAAGTCATCGAGACGCGCAAAGGCCCCTACCTGGTGCGCCAACTATCGGTGTTTCAAACCGCCGACTAGTGAATTTGTGTTTGCGCGTCTAGCCCGGATGGTGTGCAAGGAAGACACAGAGGGCTATACTGGTTCGGGCGGAATGTCCCTACGTCCAGTCCGAACTGCTAGAATTCTTGCACTGGTTCGCAGTAGAGGTTACAAACGGGTGAGAGAGGGAGAGGGGTCCCAAGTCTCTGGTGGCGAAGTGTCGCATGAGCGTGCGAGTGTCTGAGAATTCGGTCTCCCCCTTTACGGGGGTCCTCCCCTTCCCTTTTATATGCCAAGGGGCAGGGGTCGGATACACGAGAGAAAGAGAGTAGGTCGCTGGGATCCTGCTCCTCCTCCTCCCTGCTTGTGGGCCCCACTGGCCCTGTAGATGACGACAGGGGTGTCCATTCGCCGATCCCTAGCGCGACGTGCGACATGCGACATGCATCTCAATAGAATGGCGGCGCGAGCCGTCGGCGTGTTTGGTGGGTGACGTGTGCCCTGACAAGATGGGTGGCGTAAGCCCCCGGCGCATTCTACGGCTTGACCCCCGGCGCGGCGGACGATTGGGGCTTGCTGTAATGGCTTGTCCTCTCCGAAGATTACATCGAGGCATGCCCTTAGCTGCCCTCGCGCTAGAGGCTTGACCCACAGCACGACCTGTCATTCCGTGAGACCCTGAGAGCCCCACATCTCTAGGGCAGGTACGGCCGAATCCGCACCCTTAGGGTCGGGCGAAGCGGAGCTCCCCTACAGGGTCCAGTGAGGCCAAGCCCGTGCCCTCGGGGTTGGGCGAGGCGGAGCTTCTCTCAAAGGGGTCGGGCAAGACCGTGCTCGCATCCTAGGGGTCGGGCGAGGCGGAGCCTAACCTCAGGTGGTCGGGCAAGGTGGAGCCTGATCTCTGGTGGTCGGCCTAGGCGGCTCGTGCCCTTCGTCTGGGCTTGGTATTAGGCCGTCGGTGCCCCTCCTCCTAGTGGGCCGTCCGTGGCCACATGACAGCCTGGTCAGGCCGAGCCGCATATTTCGGGAGAGCTAATCTGTAGTTAGCTTCCTAGAGAAAATACTTTGGGGGATCCGTGATATTCGCCCCGACAAGTTCGAACTATTATACAATGTTGAGTTTTTTTAAAAAAGATGGAATAAGTGTATATTTTATTGTAGAATTATTACCAGAGTTTGAGTTTAAATCTCGAACTAGGAATAAACAAGATTCAACTCCAATATAGTACCAATAGATAAATTATATTTTTAGAAAATTTTAATGCTAATTTTATATTTTTCTAATTAGAAATGAATTAGTCATAAATTTTTAGAGATTAAATCAGATTTTTATTAATGTATATATGGAATAATACAACTATCTGAATCTAGTATCCGAATTGACTACCAGGATTATCCGACCGGATATCCGATATCCGCCGGATATTGGTCATATTATATCCAAATCCGATATCCGATATCCGATCCGATATCCGGAACAGTACCTGGGATATCAGAAAAACTATCCGAATTGATATCCGTCCCTCTCGGTCGGACGGTCGGTCGGGAAGTATCTGTATCATTTACATCCCTAGGCAGATATCTGTGGCAGAACCAACCTGAATTATACCGGCTCAAGTACGCGAGTCCACACCAGAGGGCTCCAACGTGCTTCAAACGGTATAATCCCTTGGCCTGTCGGGTAACGTCCCGATAAACCACCGATACACAGGATCAAATAAGGTTACCTCACACGAAGGTGAGTCCAGAGATACATTTACCATCACATTTTACATTACAGAGAATTACATTACAAGGATTTCTAAAAGAGGTACAAAGTTTCAAATTCAGAGAAAAGATTACAAACTGTTAAAACTATAGTTTTTAGCAGCGGAAAACATATGCGATGATTACAACACGTCGTTAAGACGGATGTCATGCTAAGCCCGGGCACGACATCACTCGGTATCACCAGTGCTGGCCGGGGACGGATCCCATTCCACGGACCAACCTTCTGAAAGAGCACAGGGCCAGGGCAAGGGAAGAGTAGGGTCTTCAAGACATTACCTGCAAAACATATAACTAGCAAGGCTGAGTATACTAATACTCAGCAAGGCTTACCCGGGATTGGGTATACTTAGCCCATAACTAGACTTATGAAAGCTTATAATGGTTCTGGGTTTAGTTTCAGCTGAAAAGCAACAAAGAGTAGATCCTTAATTTCAACTTTTACCCTTCAGGTTCTAATTGATTATCCATTCTAGGTGAGCACCTATAACTACTCAAGCATGGTAAGATCTTTATCTCAACCATCAGTATTACTCATCATATAGTTGCTCTTGTTACTCTGTGTGATAAAGGGATTAAGTAGTCTCAATCATCGTGAGAGGCGGACGATTCTGAATCGAATTTAACCTTGCAAGGTAAACCTAACTCACACGCTTGGAACATCCAACGATAGTTCCGAAGCAACCGTTTACCTTTCATTCCGACTCGTGGATCAGATCCACCACAAGCGACTGCAGGAACATACGCACATCACTCGTGCAGGACATACGTCTGTAGCGCGACTACAAAACCCGTATTCCTGGTTGCCCTTGCAACACGTATTTCCTCAGTCGAACATAAGTAACCAGAAGAAGCAAATCGAGTGGTGGGAGGTATGTCCACTCCTCGGGCCGATTGGTTACTAGGCTTACCGCTTACCATATTTCGCGGCATGTGGTTAGTACTTTCAAATGCTTAACCCCGATCGGCACACACCGCGACCTTATCAAATTCAACAACACAGACGGGGTATCACCTCAACCATGATACCGCACAAAACTCCCGTCCGGCATCCTTATAGTGATAAAAAGAATGTAAACATTACAACTCCTATATCGCGCGAGTGACAGGAAATCACCCGACTTCTACCGGCCCTATTAGCATAGCAGCTAGTCAGACTCAAGTACTAGTATCCATCACATTGGTTCCTAGGAGAATGCAACTAGGGTTTCAAGCAATTCCTGAGAACTTAATGCATAGAATACGTAAATAGATATAAAGTGTAGTGTAAATAAAATAGTGGGTTATGTCCGGGGCTTGCCTTTACTGGTGAGGCTGGGTTAGTCAAGTTAATAACGTCCGAACTTTGGTTCGGGCCTTCAGAGAATCCCCTGATGAAGTTCTTAGGGTCTTTAGAACAATCTCATTCTGATTTCGGGATCTGTAAGAACTTCCACGGCTTGGTCCACGATCAGCTTGTAATCTCCTCCAGCGAGAATAGTCGGTCTATATGATATGCAAGAATGTAGAATTAAGGAATGCATAGTCTTTTTATTTTATTTCACAATAAGTTGCAATCCAAAAGATTAACACCCAAGAACTCATGGTGCAAAAGAAACTTAACTTTGAATCATACATATTCAACTCATGACTACTACATTAATTTAATTGGAAACAAGAATTAAAATATTTAAATTTAAATTTAAAATTGAATGTAAACCCTAGATAATTAGGGTTATAAAGTTTTGAAAACTTAAACACAGTTTTATTGCATACTTAAAAGATTTTGACTAAAAGATCTAATTAGATAGGTTGTACTAAATAGACTTAGCTAATTTTCATATAAAACGAATTGAATTGATCAACTTATATGAATTAAATTATAAATTAAGATTAGGTTTGAAAAGTCCACATTACTTCATACTTAATTTATGGAGATTGTTATTGTATATTAAAAATCATGGTCACAAAGTTAACATGTTGAAACAAAATTGGAACTATGGATAGGATATTATACTTCCATGTCTTAGATTTAACATAGATTCAAAAATATTTTGTTTCATATCAAACTTACTTAATAGAAGTTGTAGAGTTCGAAATCTAATTTCAAACAAAACTGGTTTTGCAATTTTTGGAATTTTCTATAATTTTCTATTGAATTTACAAGCCATAAATACCACTCACATGAAATAATAAACATCCATTTACTTCTATTCTAAACACAGCACAAACCATCTATTTTCATAACATGGTCATAAAACAAAAGTGATAGAATTTGAAATAAAGATTCAAGTCCAACTGGTTTCACATTTTTTTGAATTTTATACGATTTTCTAGGAATTTTCAAAGTTCAGCACATTGGAAAGGGAAAGAAACCAAGATCTTTCATTTAGACCCTCGGAAGGAAATGAATTCTCGCAGACAAGTCCTCCTGCCATGGCCGGCCGGTACAAGCTCGATTGAGCTCAAATCCGGGGAGGAAGAAGCTCGGATGGCAAGAGGGAAGGGGGTGGGGAGCGAGAGGGAACTACGACGCACCCGATTGAGGGCTTGGCCGGGCTTGGGGAGGCCGGGAAGATGGTCGCCGGCGGGAGACAGTAGGGCGGCGGCGGAACAGCACTGGGAGCAATACTCCGGCGAGGGGAACGGCGCGAGGGAAAGGGGGATTAGCTTCAGGAGGTCTCGGGGTAGCTATATAGGGAGGAGAGAGCACGGGAAGGGCGCTAGGCCGAGGTCCACGGCGGCGTGGAGGGGCAGTACTGACAGTGTTCAAGCGGCCGGCGGCGCGCGCGTGGCAGAGCAGGAAGGAGCCACGGAGGCAGGCTAAAGCGGCGGGCAGGGCTAGGGGAGGCGCATGAGGGTGAAAGAGCAAGGGGGGCTGCACTGCCGCGGCCTGATTTCGAGGAACGGCGGCGGCGGCGGTGAGCAGTAATTAAACCGGGAGAAACAGAGAGCCTGCCAGAGGAGGAAGAAAGGTTGAAGGCGCCAAGGACCTGTTTGCAAATTGCAAAATCTTCAAGGGCCTGAAAGTAAAGCTAAATTTCCCACTGATACAGGGTCCAAATGAAGAAATGACCAAAATAGAAAATGTGTAACTTTTCAAGTTCTACAACTTTGTTTTAGGGTTTGAAATCAAAAACTCAAAGTATGCAACTTTATTTTGAAACTTTGGACTAACTTTAAATTTTATAAAGATTTGTCCTTGTTACATATTTTACACACAACTTGGGCCTAAATGCAAGTTTTCAGAACTGTCATGATTACTTGCATTCTTATAATTTGGCCCCTAGTAACTTTTGAAAATTACTTTTGTAACTCATGCATTTTGCACAAAAGGACTCATATTCTTATAAAATTACACATAGGGTCTTATTTCTACAAATACATCCATCCTTATACATTTCAACACATGCATTACATTTCATACCTAATGTGGTACAGATTGACACCTAGAGTGTCACAATATCCCAGTACAAGCAGCCTAGCACAACTAGTAACCTCTCTCTTGTTTTTTATGAGGCACCCTGCACCCCTTAATTTTTTTTGATATTATAACATCAAACAAGTGAGATTTTTAAAGTACAAATCTAACACCACAACGGTGGTAATGAAACTACATACATCCTGTTGTACTAATTCTCTCCAAAAAAAATCTGTGTTGTTAAAATACCGCCAATTCCTACTTTTTTTAGGAAAAGCATGTTGATTAATTATCTGTTTATGTATTAATAAAAATTGTGAAAGCAAAAACACACACACAACAACAACTTTATCACCCAACCGCGCGAGGATCAGGAAACAAAGAATCGCCAATATTTCCACCACACATCAGCAACCACGAGCTACCCTACATGCTGCAATAGCATCCGCCAGGACAATGGATTCTCCACGCGGTTCATAAAGGAAGGATATGATGTCCTTGAATCAGCTTGATTTTTCAACCAGAATCTCTGAGTAAGAGAGGAAAGACTTACCTAAGGGTCACCGCCACCGTACCAAACAATCCAACCGTCACTTGTGAAGCCGGTTGCAGAGATAACTATACCTACCACCATAAACCATCAGCCATTCCCAGTATACCCAAGCACCAACCACCAACGGATGGTATCCGGCCAGCGAATACACCCATGTCGCAACACTATGGGGAAAAGGAAAGGGCCACCTCTAGTCCTCTGCCTCTACTGCACATGACCAACTAACATAGCATCGCCACTGAGCCCGCAGGCCCCAGAAATGCATCACACATTCATAGGATGTAAATCAATGCTGCTAAATTGGAGAATTCGTGAGTTGAGTTATTTTCTGCACGGTGCACACCAAAAATATAAAAGATGCTATCTCAACTACACAACAAATCTTCTAGTGACATGTTTGGTCGATTCTACACATTGACTCAGGGCTGATTGTATAGACGACATTATTCCTTGAAAGTAGTGATGTAGTTGCTCACATATTAGATCTGATCATCATGTCATACTCCTCGATAAAGATCTGATCATCAGAATCAAGCACTGACTGCTTTACCCTTCTTGGCGAGCAGCACCTCGTTGATAACCTTGTTCAGGTTGGCCTCTGCGGACCCACCTGGCAGCGTCACCTTCACGGCCTTCTGCTTCCACTCCACCGCGTGCCGGCGCATCTCCAGACCCTTCTCCCCGTCCATGGCCTCCCGTATGATGTCCGTCAGCTCATCGCGCCGCACCTCGCCGCCGATCTCCATCCCGATGCCCCACTCGGTGCGCTTGTACCGGCAGTTGGTCTGCTGCTCCGCGAAGAACGGCCAGCTCAGCATGGGCACCCCCGCGCAGAGGCTCTCCAGCGTCGAGTTCCACCCGGAGTGCGTCAGGAACAACCCCACCGCCTCGTGCCGCAACACCGCCTCCTGCGGGCACCACGTCGTCAACATCGCGCGGCCCTCGACGGCGGCCGCGAACTCGGGCGGCAGCACGGCGGAAGCACCCTTCACCAGGTCCGGTCGGATGTTCCACACGAACGCGTAGCCGCTGCTGGCCAGCCCCCACGCGAACTCCAGCAGCTGCGAATTGGTCATCACCGTGACACTGCCGTAGTTCACGTACACCACGGACCGCGGCGCGCGGCCAGCGAGCCACTCCATAAGGCCCGCCTGCTCCTTCCATAGGTTGGAGCCGAGGCCGGCCAGGGAGCTTTCTGCCGGGATGACCTGGCGCTCGCGGAGGAGGAGGGGGCCGACGGCATGCACCGGCGGTAGGATGGCGCGCATGGCGTCCAGCGTCGTGGCCTCGAGGTCGTCAAAGGTGTTGATCATGACGGCGTCCGGTAGCGACAGCCGCTCGGCCTCGCGCAAGAGGAAGTTGAGCAAGATGTCGCCGCGGTCCGTCGTGCGGATGAAGCTGGGGAAGTCGCGCAGCTGCACGCCGTCGCACATGCCGCGCGCGTCGGCCACCACGGTGGCGAGGTGCCCACCGGCGACGTCCGCAAGGTCCTCCTCGTCCATGAACGGCACGAGACCCCGGTCGATGAGCTGGCGATAGTTGCGGTAGCCCATAAAGCCGCAGGCGCTCGCGGTCCAGAGCGCGGCGACCGGCACGCCGATCTCGCTGGCGGCGTCGTATCCGAACGACATGATGCCGTCCACCACAAGGCAGCTGACGGGGGGCGTCCCAGAGATCGGGGCGTTGAGGTCGGCGAGGAGGGCCAGGAGGTGTGGGAGGCAGGTGGTCATGGTGGAGTAGCAGAGTGACGGGGGATCCTGGGTGGCGTCGGCGTCCGACGGCGGGAGGCCGTCGGGGATGGTGGCGAAGTGGAAGCTGGGCACGCCGTCGAGCGCGTCGGGACCGCGCGAGCGGAGAAGGCGGCGGTGGTTGAATTCGGTGTTGACGAAAGTGATGTGGAACCCCTGCGCGTGGAGGAGCTTGGCCAGCTGCAGCATCGGCGTGACATGGCCCTGCGCCGGGAACGGCAGGCATACGGCGTGCGGCTGCCTCTTCTCAGGCGTAACTGAACCCATGCTCGCCTGAGCTAGCCAGTTCTACTGCTACTAGTGCAGGCTGCAAGTGAATTGCTGCGTGGTTAGTCGTTCCATGGAAGGTGACCTATTTATTGCACTCTTCCTCGTAGTGAAGTGAAAAGCAATCCATCTTGCAGGAGAGCCTATTGCCTATTGGAAACCGACAAGCTTGCATGAGAGCGTAGTGTGTGTGTGTGTTCCATTCTCCATCGATCTAGGTGGGCATGGGAGGCTTCCTATTTGTGGTCTACTTCCTCCTCCCAAAAATAAATCATTTTATTTTTTATCTTAAATGAAAATTATTAGGTTTAATCAATTCTATTGCGACAAAAATCACCATTTATGATATAAAATAGATATATTATGAAAATATATTTCTGGATGAATCTAATTATAATTATAATTATAATTATAATTATAATTATTGAATACTCATGTGCTTTTCTACACCCTATATGCAACTACACTTAACTAATTACTAAATGAATTTTCAGTAATAACTACTAACAGTCTTTTATAAATATGATTTAGTAATATGGCAATTTGGTTTAGTAATTTCTGATTAGTTTGGTCGGTAATTTGAATGCTGGGTGTAGAATAACTGCTACACCTAACATGTAGAATAGCGCTGCCATTATTTAACCTAAGGTGTAAAATACTACTCCCTCTATTCTAGAAGATAGTGATTTTCAGATTTTTTTTCAAATCAAACTTTTTAAACTTTGACTATAGATAGTAAAGAAATCATAAAGATTCATAACATAAAAATGATATTAGTTTATTAATAATAAAACCAACTATCATAACATATAACTTTTTATTTAAAAGTAATTATTTTGGAGATATTATTGGTCAAAGATAAAAATATTTGATTTTGACCAAGTCTAAAGTTGCTCTATTTTAGGATGGAGTTAGTAACACTTTTTTATATAAATTTAGCTTGGGATAAATCTAGAATGGCGTGTTTTTCAGACGGTGGGGGTACTTGTGGCTAGATATTGGCCGATCGGTAGGTCAAATAGCCCAACACATCCAAGCAGTGCCGTCTTGATCAACTTCTTTCTGCTTGTGCCGCCTTCTTTTCTTTTCTGATAAGGACATTGAAAGAATGGTTAGCTCTCAAATTTAATCTGAAGAATTCACCCATACACGTGTATGTGAGCATGAGTAGGATGTTCGTGCGTCTAATGCGTCTAACTAGCATCTGAAGATAAAACAAATGAGACTATCGCAAGGAGATGGATGTATGATTTTTACCCAATCCAAGTATCCAGGAGGAAGTCACCGTTTTGGACGATACAGGATGGAAAGCATTCTGTGGAACAGAGCCAACGATGATATATAAAGCTAGCAGCCAACAATAATAATGGCCTAATGAGAAAGTTAGACACTAGACCCATTTTCCCCACGGTGAGTTTGGACACGTCTCTTCTTCCCTCCGAGTATAATGACAGCCACCAATCAAAACCAAGGATGAGATAAGACATTCAGAAGGGAAAAAAAAAATCTTGTACCAACGGAACAAATCGGCGTGCATCTCTATCAGCAAGCTATCTAAGAGCATCGAATAAATACCAGGAAAATCAGCTCGGCCTTTTGTACTTGCCAGTAAAACTTAAACGTTGCAGATATCATAAGGATGCTACCAAAAACATAGTGCCAAGAGAATCTAAAGATCGCAGGTTTGGTCATACGTCTTTGTAACGAGACAAACTAGTTGAAGTCACGAATCGTGCGCATCATCTGGACAGTGACACTGGACCAATGATAGAAAAAAGATGTATGGACACATTTATAGTTGTTAGAAATAATAGCAGTAGCGGAGTCAGTTCGGAAAGATATACGGTGACACAAGAATAAGACTTTCAGAAGATACAACAACAGCCAGCTTCAAGAACCAAATCTTAGTTTGATTTCAAAAGTTCAGCAGTCCTAGGAGACAGGAATTATTTCAAAGGTTCTGAATATGTCGGCTACAGAGTAAATTTTTGTTAGCTCCTTCTTTCGTAAGGCGATTGTAAAGTATGTTTATTGGGGGACTACTGGGGGTGCTCTTAGAGGAGTGAAGGTGAATGCCAAAACCGCCTAAAAATATCAACATGTTTTCTGCTGAAAATATGTTCTTTCTACAACAGAAGATTTGTCCCAATACTGCCATACTGCTGAGTTAACATAGATTATCAAAAAACCCGAAGAAAGATCATGGCCCATAGTAAAGTATGGATGTGACAAATAATTACATAGATGTCATATAGTGTACTACAGAGATTACAACACTAATGTTTGGATTTGCTATTCCAAGCATAGATAAAAACATTCTATTAAAAAAAATCCATTCTTGCCTGCACCCCAGCCTCAGCAAAAGATCAAGGACTAATTGCAGTTCTAGTCTATTTCCATCAAGTCATCTCTTGCTATCTTAAGATTAGGAGGAGCTGCATGAAAGATTATTTAGAACGAGAGTGTCCCGTAGGCTTTGTCACACCAAAACCCAACTTGAGGTCCTTCCACATTAGGACAAACTTCTTCATGCACATACATTGTGGTATTATTAGGGATCAAATCCACCAAGCATAACATTGCATGACGGGTGTATGTATCAAAGGTACCCCCGAGAAGACCTCTCCCGTGCGCCACCTACGGTCCCGCGCGTGCACCACCTCGACATCTTGCCCGACGCAGGACCAGTCAACAAGCAGCGCATGCGCCGTTTTGACGACGATAAATGGAAGGCCATAGGCGAGGAGATCGTTCGGCTCCTAGCAGCTGTGTTCGTACTTAGACGATGCAGATGTCATAAGGATACTACAAAAAACATAGTGCCAAGAGAATCTGAAGATCGCAGATTCAGTCACACACTTCTTTGTAACGAGACAAACTAGTTGAAGTCACGAATCGTGCGCATCCACTGGAACAATGATAGAAAAAAGATATACGGACAAATTTGTAGTTGTTAGAAATAATAGCAGTAGCTGAACCAGTTCAGAAAGATATACGGTGACACAAGAATAACACTTTCAAAAGATACAACAACAGCCAGCTTCAAGAAGAAAATCTTAGTTTGATTTCAAAAGTTCAGCAGTCCAAGGAGACAGGAATTATTTCAAAGGTTCTGAATATCTCGGCTACGGAGTAATTTTTGTTAGCTCTGTCACGACCCAAAATGTAAAAGCACAAGATAAAAATTTAAAACATCATCATGAGCATCATCCAAGCATCAAAGAGCATCATGTGCAATTAATTTCATCATGAGCATCCATTTTCTTGTGTGATTTATGTGCAAGTTGTGAAGCAAGTTCAAATTATGCTATGTGACAGTGCCCCCAAAGACTTTATTCAAATACTAGATTTCAAATGGTGATTTTTAGATATTTTTCCTCAATTTTTGGATGTCTCTGCCGAGCCATAAAATTCTTGGAAAGTTTGAAAACTGCAATGTTGTTTGAATTTTTGTGAAGAATCCATAATAGATTTTTGAGCCCTAGTGGTTGCATTGTGTTCTTGATGGTTTCATCTTGCTTCAGTTAAAATTTGGTGAATTTTGGAGCGTGGAAAATGCATGTTTTTGATTTTGCAAGTTGAACCGTTGCCCTTCCTTCTTTTTCCTTCTCCCGGCCCCACCTGTCTGCCTCCTCTCCCTCTCCCGCGCGCCCGGGCCCGCGCGTCAGCCTCCCCCTCCGCGCCTCCCGCGCCTCTGCGCCCGCCCGTTGGGCACCCGCGCGGCGCGGCACGCCGGCGGCCGCTGGCTCGTCCAGCGTGGCCGCCGCCGCCGCTTCGTTTCCCCCGCTCGCGCGCCGCTCTCTCTTCCCCTCCCCTCTTCAAAGCGCATCCTCTACCCTCCCTCGGCCAAACCCGCACGCTCCCGCCTCTTCTTCTTCCCCCACTGCCTTTTTCTCTCCCGGACCGAGCCGCTCGTCGCCGCCCGCCGCCGTCGGTGAGCCCCGCCCCGATTGCCGGCGCCCACCCCTCCTTCTCCTCCTCCTTGTTTGATTCCGGCCGCCCGCCGCCTCTCCCTCCGCTTGCAGCCCCTCCCCGACGCGCCCATTCCTCCGCCGCCGTCGAGCTCCGTCGCGCCGCCGCTCCCCGCCTTGCCCCGCTCGCCCGTGCCGCGGGCGAGCACCGCCGTCGCGCCGTGTCGCTCGTGCGCGCGCCGCCCCCGTCCGTTCGTACCCCCGCCGCGTTGCCGCCGGTCGGCCGCCGCAACGCCGCGCCGCGCGCGCGTGCGTTCGCGGGCGGGCTGCGCCGTGGGGGTGCCCCGGCTTTGACTCCGCCCGGCCCGGGGCTGGCAGCCTGGTCCCACCCGTCGGTGCCCAGGAGCGCTAGATCCGGGTGGATCTAGCGTTTTCTGCCTCCCCCCCTTATTTCATGCTGATTCTTATAATTTTTATAGAAATTGTTGTAGGTCTCCTAAAATTGTGAAATTTGTTTTGTTTGACTCCTCTGCAATAGATCTGCTTATAGAAATTAATTTTATTCATGTTATAGCTCTGTAAACTTAGTTATAAATTATTCTTTCTAGACCTATTTAAATGCTTAACTTATTTTGTGGTGCTCTAAAAATGTCAAACTAAATATTGTTGTGTTCCTTGTGAAATGCTCTATCTCATGGTCCGGCTTAAGTATTTGTTCCTGTACTGTTTGATAGGGTTTTAATGCACTTATTGTTTTGCTGCCTGCAAGCTTGTAAAGGGTGTAACTTTTGATAGAAAATTGATAAAATGATAAAACCACTTCTATTACTTTTGTTATCATGTACTTTGTCTCCAGTAATTGTTTGAGAATTTATAGAGATGCTTTGAGTATCTTTTCAGATTTAACTTGAGTTTAGCTGCTGAAATTCATAAATAACATAAGTAATTCCACAAATATGCTCTTGATGCAATTTCAACTCTCATGATTTCCTCTTGAGATCCCCTGTGTGCAGAAATAAAACCATGATTTATTCTTGCTATATGTTGTGTGAGCAAGTTCGCCTTCGGGCTTAGATTTTGATTTATTGATCGAGCTTCGTGTATTTTTTTGCTTGCGTGCCTCCTTGTGGTACTTCATTTCCATTTCATATCATACCAACTCTTTTCATATCATTAGCATCATCCTAATGCACACGCCTCATTCATGCATTTTAGTGACCGAGACGCCGGAGGACGCACCCGTTGAGCCCACCGAGTTCGTTGAGACCGAGCCGGGAGCCGAGTGTGTTGTTGAGCAAGAAGAGAACCAAGGCAAGCAGCTAAGCATGATTCCTTGACCTACTTAACTTGCTTAAATTTAGTTATTTCACTTGGGGTATCTGTGTTTATGTTAAATATTTATCTATTGTATCGTTGGTCCTATTTTCATGCAATGTCCTCTCTTGATTTTTTATATCCATGCCCTTGGCACACGTAGCTAGTTGCAACCTAATTAACTAAATGCCTAGCCGTGCCTAGAGTTGGTAGATATCTTGTAGGAAAAATTGGAATAGGATCACTTGTTTCACCCACTTTTTATTATCTTAATCATGATGTCCGGTGTCGGGTTGTTGGTTTGGATCGGTCGAGTTGGAAGTGTGGTTTTGAGGTTTGAGCGGAAGGTAGGGCCTAGAGAAAGGAGTCTCGGAGGTTTAGTCCGCTTGAACCGATTAAGGACTGTCCGTGGATGATCTTGGAAATTGAGCACTTATCGTATTACCACATATCCATTCATGGGGTGGATAAACCGAATACCCTCTAGTTCTAATCGTTGATGCACGGTCCTAGATGCGTGGCCATAGGGCTTTGTAGAGAGGCTTAGGGGTGTCCCCGGTGGACCTAGGTAACTCTCCGTGCAAGTTAGGCATGATGTTCAACGGTTACAACTTGTCGGGAAAGGTTGATGCGAGTACCCCCTCACCCCACGTGATCGGTTGGGTGAGTCGCATGGTCCTTGTGTCGTGTGGGTAAAGATGTACACCCTTGCAAGGTTAATGAATCAATTCGAATTGCCGCGCTCTCGGTTATGAGCAAGCTCTTTATCCTACGAAATCTTCGTAGAAGTTTTGGTCAATTGGTTGGTTGCATGTTACGTTCCCTCTTGTTGATGCTTAGGATTTGAGTTACCTAATTAACTAAAATTTGAGGTGGATTGGGCAAGCTAACTAAAATGCTATGAGGCTAGATGGTGGAGTTAGGAAGCTCATGCTTACTTAATTTACTTAACCCTAAAGCCTTTTTGTGAGCCTTCATATGCACTTTCCTTGATCTATTTATTCGCGTAAGTCTTGCGAGTACCTTTGTACTCATGTTGCTTTGTTATACTATGTTGCAGGTGAGCCGGAAGTGGTGTTTGGCCATTTCTACCCCGCCGAACCCGGCGCGGGCGAGGAATAGGCCAATATGGTCAATGGTGTCCTTGAGCAAGACGCCATTAATATTATCTATCGTTATGTTTTCCGCTGCGTATCGTACTTGGGATTATCATGATAAACATTAAACTTTATGGTTCTTATCTCTTCTATGTTATTGTGAGCCCGAGGCTTGTATCCTTTATTGAACCTTAAAAGTTCAGATTTGGAACCTTCCCTTATGTCATTGTTGTAATGGTTAATGGCTTAACTTTGTATTAAAATTTGCTCTTTGTGGATCAATGGCGATGTATGAGCTTGTGACGGTATGTGCATATGCGTGATCTTGGGCATATGTTGGAGCACATACCGGGACTACCGGGTTTAATATTATTTTCGACGAAAAGTTAAGTTGGTTCTTGGGAATTTAGATGTGGGTTAACCCGTGGCGCGCCATTGGAGCGAGCGCGAGTTAACTCTCATCTTCATGATAAGGACCGATGGTTTCGCTTAAAATGATATTAAATTGGGAGGTTCTCACAGCGGGTATCAGAGCCAAGGTTCCACGAAGTGAACTTCAAAGTTTGCTTAAAGGGGGTTGAGAGCGAAATAAAATTGCGTATTTGCATTAATATTTATTTCTTGTAAAATTTGAACTTAAGGATTGATTGCTAACTTCCTCCCTTTGTCTTAGAGCTATTATTCTCTCTAATGCTTCACCTGTCAATTAAATATGCTTAATCTCTCATGTCTTATTGGATAGATGGCCACGATGATCATGGCGACTCGCGCTCGGGAGACGATTGGGTTCCCGGCGATCCTCAACGAGATGTTGAGGAGCTCGCACTACTTTTTCCAGCCCGAGTACGAGGTTTATGCTCGCGGCTATGGTGTTGGTTTGGTGGACTACATGGCGAGCCTCCACCTTGAGCCAAGGTGGGTGGTGGGAGCTGTGAAGTACAACTTCCGCGCCTGTGGTACCTCTGTGCAGATGGCCATTCAAGAGGTGGCACGTGAAGCCATCGCCCGTCTTCGCTACGAGCACCATGAGCTTTGGGAGACTCCGTTCACCTACCTTCCGGTGCGGGGACCTGAGGATCCCATTGCCCATGTTGTCTCGCCTCCGATGGGGCCGTACACCTTGGAGACGTGCATGGCGGACACCATTTCCGCCTACGAGATGGCGCACCAGAGTTTGGTATGGGAGTTGGAGGAGACAAGGAGTCATCTCGTCCGCCTCCAATACCAAGTGGAGCCTTCTCTTCGGTCGAAGAAGTTGCCAAGGAAGATCATGGATGATTGGACGCGGAACACGCCGCATGAGAAAGCGCCTCCGTCGCACCGCTTTCCGTATGTGGTGGGTACTTGGGCCGAGACGCGGGGAACATACAATCCCATTTCAATGGGGTTGCCCGTACGTCGGTTCCACATGGTGCCCGCCACCCGCGTAAATCTTTTGGGGTTCCCGGAGCCTTTTGACCCATGATTTGCTTATCGTCTAGTGAGAGGGAAAGTCGCCCATTAGTCCAAGTGCTAGTAGGAGGGACGTGGCACTTGGGGTAATGCGGTTGTAAGGCGGAATTAGGCGCTAGGACGTTAAGACGCGCTCATTTTGTGTTGGTTAAACTCTATTGGATGCTTGTGAACTAAAGTCAAGTTGGTCTCATGATTATGGTTATGCCTCGATGTGTTATTAGTAGATTATTTATGCGAGTTATTTGTGTACTTTTCATGCGTGCTTCCTTAAGAGTTAATTATGAGCCCTATATTATCATGTGGAAACGATGTGAGGTAACGACATATTGCACTCATATGTTGCATGCATGCACGCATACGCATATAACGATTATAAAGCATGTGGGTGACCGTTTTCCGTCTATCTTGCTATCTAAATCTGCCCTAGCGACCTTGAATGGTGACGTTCAAATCTTTGGCACTCATCACATGTATATTTTTTCTTGATAAGTTATCGTTTGAGTTCCGATCTTGAGTCAAATCATTATCTACGCCTTATCATTCCATCGTTCTCCTTAAGATTATTACTTATCTCCTTGGTCGCTAACTTATCTTAAACTCTTGCTAGGATGAATTTGCGTTTGGGAACCGGCGCGAACCGCGGGAACGGTTTGGGTGGGAACAACAACAACAACAACAACAACAACAACAACAACAACAACCACCTTCCCGAACCTCCCGTCCACCCCACTTTCGCGGATGTGCTTGCCCAACAAACTCAACTACTTGGGCAATTGGTCAATCATATTGGCAACTTGGGCAACATTGGAATTCAAGCTCCTAGGGAGGAGCCGCAAGTGAACAAGTTTGGGGATTTCTTCCGCACCAACCCACCTATCTTCCGTGGCTCCAAGGATCCTCTTGACGCGGATTTTTGGCTTCATGTCATTGAAGAGAAGCTCAATCTCATCCAATGTGATGAGCATGATAAGGTCTTATTCGCCGCTCACCAACTCCATGATGCCCCGGGGGCTTGGTGGCGGAATTGGAAGGCTTCTCAACCCGCCAATCACCGTTTCACATGGGAAGAATTCCGGACGGCGTTTCGCTCTTTCCATATTCCCAAGGGTATCATCGACATCAAGAAGAAGGAATTTCTCAATATCACCCAAGGCCATCGGGATGTAATGGCTTATGTCAATGCCTTCAATACTCTATCTCAATATGCACCCGATGAAGTGTCCTCCGATGCCAAGAAGCGGGAGAGGTTCTATGATGGCCTCTCGGAAGAGCTTCAAGACAAGCTATCCACCACAAAGTTTGATGATTTCAATGACTTGGTGAACATTGCTATCCGTGCCGAGCACAAGATGAAGAGACTCGAGGCCAAGCATAAGCGTCCCGCTCCTACCTTGGCGGGTGGTAGCTCATCTCGCCCACGTGTGGGGCCTCAACCTCCCCCACCTCGTGCGCCGGGTGCGCAACCGCCGCGCCCGATGTGGGTTGTACGTCATCCTCAACCACCTCAAGGACAACCCCCAAGGCCGGCCAATGCCTTTTGGAACAACCCAAGCGGCGCTACAAGGGGTCCGTGCTACAATTGTGGTGGCACGGGCCACATCTCCAAATATTGTCCTTCTCCAAGGCAAGGCGGCACCTCCAATGCACCAAGACCTAACAACCCTCCACCGCAAGCCCCACGCCAAGGAGCCAAGCCATCGCAAGCTCCTAAGCGTGGCCGTCTCAACTACACCACCGCGAAAGAGGTTCCGGATGATGCCGAAGTGCTCATGGGTACGCTTCTCATAAACTCCCATCCCGCCCTTGTTCTTTTCGATTCCGGAGCTACCCTTTCTTTCATTAACAAGAAGTTCATGATGCATAGCAAACTCCAAATGCAAACCCTACCACAACCTTACCACATAGAATCACCGGGTGGGGAAATCATCTCTAAGCACTTTGTAGATAAAGTCCCAAGTCTTATTGAGGGAGCCACCTTTCGAGCAAATCTTCTCATCCTCAATAAGCTAGGCTTAGATGTAATTCTTGGGATGAATTGGTTGGGAAAGCATGATGGGGTTATCAAATGTGGGCCACGCACCATCGATCTCTTGCACCCCTCCGGGGATAGGGTTCTTCTCTCTCTCGCCACAAAGAAAGCTTGACTCTATTCCTTGACGGGTACCGAAATCACGGCGTTGGAAGATATTCCCGTGGTTTGAGAGTATCCGGATGTCTTTCCGGAAGAATTACCGGGCATGCCTCCCGATCGTGAGGTGGAGTTCATTATTGAATTAATGCCCGGGATGGCTCCCATTTCCAAGCGTTCCTACCGTATGCCTCCTAATGAATTAAAAGAATTGAAAGAGCAACTCAAGGTCCTTTTGGATAAGGGTTTTATTTGTCCGAGCTCCTCTCCTTGGGGATGCCCGGCTCTCTTTGTAAAGAAGAAGGATGATAGTCTACGGATGTGCGTCGACTACCGTCCGTTGAATGAGGTCACCGTCAAAAATAAGTACCCCCTTCCTCGAATCGATATCTTGTTTGACCAATTATCGGGAGCTTGCTATTTCTCCAAGATTGATCTAAGGTTGGGTTATCATCAAATTAAAATTCGTCAAGAAGATATTCCAAAAACGGCTTTCTCTACTAGATATGGTCTCTATGAGTACACCGTCATGTCTTTTGGCCTCACCAACGCCCCGGCGTACTTCATGTACTTGATGAGTAGTATCTTCATGGAGGAACTCGATACCTTTGTGGTTATCTTTATTGATGACATTCTTATCTATTCGAAGACTCGGGATGATCATGCTCACCATATCCATATTGTGTTACAAAAACTTCGGAAGCATCGTCTTTATGCCAAGTTTAGCAAGTGCGAGTTTTGGCTCGAGAAAGTATCCTTTCTTGGTCACATTCTCTCCAAGGATGGCGTCGCCGTCGATCCTAGCAAGGTGCAAGATGTTCTTGATTGGAAGCAACCTCGAAGCATCACCGATATCCGGAGTTTTCTTGGGCTTGCGGGATATTATCGCCGGTTCATAGAAAATTTCTCAAAAATCGCCAAGCCTATGACCGAATTGTTGAAAAATGGGGTCAAGTTCGAATGGTCTCAAGCTTGTGAAGAAGCCTTTCAAACTCTTAAAGATCGTCTTACTACCGCTCCTGTTCTAGCTCAACCAAATATTCACAAGAACTTCGATGTCTATTGTGATGCCTCTCACGTCGGTCTTGGTTGTGTTCTTATGCAAGGAGGCCAAGTGGTGGCCTATGCCTCTCGTCAACTCAAGTGACATGAAGAAAATTATCCCACCCATGATTTGGAGCTTGCGGCCGTGGTCCATGCTCTAAAGATTTGACGTCACTATCTTCTTGGTAATCATTGCAATATCTACACCGATCATAAGAGCCTTAAATATATCTTCACCCAATCCGATCTCAACATGAGGCAATGTCGATGGCTTGAATTAATCAAAGATTATGACCTTGAAGTTCACTATCATCCCGGTAAGGTGAATGTTGTTGCCGATGCACTAAGCCGCAAGGTCCAATGCAATTGTTTGACCATGGGACCTCCCCTTCATACTCTTTGTGATGAATTCCAGAAACTTGAAATGGGAATGGTCATGGAAGGTCATCTTGGTGCTCTTATAATCAAGTCCAATCTCTATGATCAAATTAAGGAAGCTCAAAAGAATAACAAAGGTATGGCCCCAATTCGTACACTAATGAAGGAGGGTAAAGCTCAATGCTTTTCTTGTGATGATCAAGGGGTCCTATTCTTTGGGAAACGTATTGTCGTGCCTAAGGATCACAACTTGAGGAGTCTAATTCTTGATGAAGCCCATAACTCTCAATTCTCTATTCATCCGGGTAGCACTAAAATATTTCAAGATCTTAAGCAAAGATTTTGGTGGACTCGCATGAAGCGGGAAATCGCTCGATATGTCGCCGAGTGCGATGTTTGCCAAAGGGTTAAGGCCGTACATCTCAAACCGGCCGGTACTCTTCAACCTTTGCCTATTCCATTATGGAAGTGGGAAAATATTGGGATGGACTTTATCACCGGGTTGCCGAAGACTATTCATGGGTATGATTCCATTTGGGTAATTGTTGACCGTTTAACCAAATCGGCTCATTTTCTTCCGGTCAAGACTACCTATCGAGCCAAGCAATATGCGGAGTTGTATCTTACTCGCATAGTATGCCTTCATGGTGTTCCTAAAACAATTGTCTCCGATCATGGTCCTCAATTTGTTGCCCACTTTTGGGGAAGTCTTCATGAAGCCATGGGAATCGACCTCACCTATAGTACCGCTTACCACCCTCAAACCGATGGCCAAACCGAGAGAGTGAATCAAATCCTTGAAGATATGTTACGGGCTTGTGTTCTAGTGTATGAGAAGAAGTGGGCCACTTGTTTGCCGTTTGCGGAATTTTCTTATAATAATAGCTATCAAGCAAGTATCAAGACGTCTCCTTTTGAAGCTCTTTATGGACGGCGTTGTAGAACGCCTATCAATTGATCCGAATCCGGGGAAAGGCCTTTCTTTGGCCCGGATTTGGGGAAGGATGCCGAAGACCAAGTTAAGATCATTCGCGAAAATCTTCGCATTGCTCAATCCCGTCAAAAGCTATATGCCGATCGTTGCCGCCGTGAACTCCATTTCAAGGTCGGTGATTATGTTTATCTTAAGGTCTCTCCTTTCAAGGGTACTCGTTGCTTCCGGGTTAAGGGTAAATTGGCACCTCGTTTCGTCGGACCTTTCCAAGTCACTAAAAGAATTGGGATGGTGGCTTATCAATTGGATCTTCCCCAATCACTTTCCACCGTTCACAATGTGTTTCATATCTCGCAATTGAAGAAATGCCTTCGTGTTCCTACCGACGCCATCGACCTTGAATCACTCAATCTTCAAGCGGGTCTTACCTACGAAGAGCATCCTATTGCCATCCTAGATCATGTTGAAAGGAAAGTAAAACAAAGTATGGTGAAGTTTGTGAAAGTTCAATGGAGCAACCATTCCGAAGATGAAGCCACATGCGAACGCGAGGATCGTTTGCGTCAAGACTACCCCGACTTCTTCTTCCATGAGTGAGTCCCCAAGCTTCTCCCACCGCACCCGACTTTCTTTAAGAAGTTCATCCTTCTAGATATCTTATATGTGTACACAATCACCATCAAAGAGAAATTAGGGATGTCCTACCATTCCACACCACCTATGCCTTGTACATCCTTTCTTCGATGTTATCTTGTCTAGGTGAATATGGCCTCCCTACACTCGAAGCCTTATCGTTTCTATCTACTAAATCTCGGGACGAGATTTTCTTAAGGGGGGGAGAATTGTCATGACCCAAAATGTAAAAGCACAAGATAAAAATTTAAAACATCATCATGAGCATCATCCAAGCATCAAGGAGCATCATGTGCACTTAATTTCATCATGAGCATCCATTTTCTTGTGCGATTTATGTGCAAGTTGTGAAGCAAGTTCAAATTCTGCTATGTGACTGTGCCCCCAATAATTTTATTCAAATACTAGATATCAAATGGTGATTTGTAGATATTTTTCCTCAATTTTTGGATGTCTCTGCCGAGCCATAAAATTCTTGGAAAGTTTGAAAACTGCAATGTTGTTTGAATTTTTGTGAACAATCCATAATAGATTTTTGAGCCCTAGTGGTTGCATTTTGTTCTTGATGGTTTAATCTTGCTTCAGTTAAAATTTGGTGAATTTTGGAGCCTGGAAAATGCATGTTTTTGATTTTGCAAGTTGAACCGTTGCCCTTCCTTCTTTTTCCCTTCTCCCGGCCCCACCTGTCTGCCTCCTCTCCCTCTCCCGCGCGCCCGGGCCCGCGCGTCAGCCTCCCCCTCCGCGCCTCCCGTGCCTCTGCGCCCGCCCGTTGGGCACCCGCACGGCGCGGCACGCCGGCGGCCGCTGGCTCGTCCAGCGTGGCCGCCGCCGCCGCTTCGTTTCCCCCGCTCGCGCGCCGCTCTCTCTTCCCCTCTCCTCTTCAAAGCGCATCCTCTCCCCTCCCCCGGCCAAACCCGCACGCTCCCGCCTCTTCCTCTTCCCCCGCTGCCTTTTCCTCTCCCGGACCGAGCCGCTCGTCGCCGCCCGCCGCCGTCGGTGAGCCCCGCCCCGATTGCCGGCGCCCACCCCTCCTTCTCCTCCTCCGTGTTTGATTCCGGCCGCCCGCCGCCTCTCCCTCCGCTTGCAGCCCCTCCCCGACGCGCTCATTCCTCCGCCACCGCCGAGCTCCATCGCGCCGCCGCTCCCCGCCTTGCCCCGCTCGCCCGTGCCACGGGCGAGCACCGCCGTCGCGCCGTGTCGCTCGTGCGCGCACCGCCCCCGTCTGTTCGTGCCCCCGCCGCGTTGCCGCCGGTCGGCCGCCGCGACGCCGCGCCGCGCACGCGTGCGCTCGCGGGCGGGCTGCGCCGTGGGCGCGCCCCGGCTTTGACTCCGCCCGGCCCGGGGCTGGCAGCCTGGGCCCACCCGTCGGTGCCCAGGAGCGCTAGATCCGGGTGGATCTAGCGTTTTCTGCCTTCCCCCCCTTGATTTCATGCTGATTCTTATAATTTGCATAGAAATTGTTGTAGGTCTCCAAAAATTGTGAAATTTTTTTATCTGACTCCTCTACAATAGATCTGCTTATAGAAATTAATTTTATTCATGTTATAGCTCTGTAAACTTAGTTATAAATTATTCTTTTTTATTCATGTTATAGCTCTGTAAACTTAGTTATAAATTATTCTTTCTAGACCTAGTTAAATGCTTAACTTATTTTGTGGTGCTCTAAAAATGTCAAACTAAATATTGTTGTGTTCCTTGTGAAATGCTCTATCTCATGGTCCGGCTTAAGTATTTGTTCCTGTACTGTTTGATAGGGTTTTAATGCACTTATTGTTTTGCTGCCTGCAAGCTTGTAAAGGGTGTAACTTTTGATAGAAAATTGATAAAATGATAAAACCACTTCTATTACTTTTGTTATCATGTACTTTGTCTCCAGTAATTGTTTGAGAATTTATAGAGATGCTTTGAGTATCTTTTCAGATTTAACTTGAGTTTAGCTGCTGAAATTCATAAATAACATAAGTAATTCCACAAATATGCTCTTGATGCAATTTCAACTCTCATGATTTCCTCTTGAGATCCCCTGTGTGCAGAAATAAAACCATGATTTATTCTTGCTATATGTTGTGTGAGCAAGTTCGCCTTCGGGCTTAGATTTTGATTTATTGATCGAGCTTCGTGTATTTTTTTGCTTGCGTGCCTCCTTGTGGTACTTCATTTCCATTTCATATCATACCAACTCCTTTCATATCATTAGCATCATCCTAATGCACACGCCTCATTCGTGCATTTTAGTGACCGAGACGCCGGAGGACGCACCCGTTGAGCCCACCGAGTTCGTTGAGACCGAGCCGGGAGCCGAGTGTGTTGTTGAGCAAGAAGAGAACCAAGGCAAGCAGCTAAGCATGATTCCTTGACCTACTTAACTTGCTTAAATTTAGTTATTTCACTTGGGGTATCTGTGTTTATGTTAAATATTTATCTATTGCATCGTTGGTCCTATTTTCATGCAATGTCCTCTCTTGATTTTGTATATCCATGCCCTTGGCACACGTAGCTAGTTGCAACCTAATTAACTAAATGCTTAGCCATGCCTAGAGTTGGTAGATATCTTGTAGGAAAAATTGGAATAGGATCACTTGTTTCACCCACTTTTTATTATCTTAATCATGATGTCCCGTGTCGGGTTGTTGGTTTGGATCGGTCGAGTTGGAAGTGTGGTTTTGAGGTTTGAGCGGAAGGTAGGGTCTAGAGAAAGGAGTCTCGGAGGTTTAGTCCGCTTGAACCGATTAAGGACTGTCCGTGGATGATCTTGGAAATTGAGCACTTATCGTACTACCACATATCCATTCATGGGGTGGATAAACCGAATACCCTCTAGTTCTAATCGTTGATGCACGGTCCTAGATGCGTGGCCGTAGGGCTTTGTAGAGAGGCTTAGGGGTGTCCCCGGTGGACGTAGATAACTCTCCGCGCAAGTTAGGCGTGATGTTGAACGGTTACAACTTGTCGGGAAAGGTTGATGCGAGTACCCCCTCACCCCACGTGATCGGTTGGGTGAGTCGCATGGTCCTTGTGTCGTGTGGGTAAAGATGTACACCCTTGCAAGGTTAATGAATCAATTCGAATTGCCGCGCTCTCGGTTATGAGCAAGCTCTTTATCCTACGAAATCTTCGTAGAAGTTTTGGTCAATTGGTTGGTTGCATGTTACGTTCCCTCTTGTTGATACTTAGGATTTGGGTTACCTAATTAACTAAAATTTGAGGTGGATTGGGCAAGCTAACTAAAATGCTATGAGGCTAGATGGTGGAGTTAGGAAGCTCATGCTTACTTAATTTACTTAACCCTAAAGCCTTTTTGTGAGCCTTCATATGCACTTTCCTTGATCTATTTATTCGCGTAAGTCTTGCGAGTACCTTTGTACTCATGTTGCTTTGTTATACTATGTTGCAGGTGAGCCGGAAGTGGTGTTTGGCCATTTCTACCCCGCCGAACCCGGCGCGGGCGAGGAATAGGCCAATATGGTCAATGGTGTCCTTGAGCAAGACGCCATTAATATTATCTATCGTTATGTTTTCCGCTGCGTATCGTACTTGGGATTATCATGATAAACATTAAACTTTATGGTTCTTATGTCTTCTATGTTATTGTGAGCCCGAGGCTTGTATCCTTTATTGAACCTTAAAAATTCAGATTTGGAACCTTCCCTTATGTCATTGTTGTAATGGTTAATGGCTTAACTTTGTATTAAAATTTGCTCTTTGTGGATCAATGGCGATGTATGAGCTTGTGACGGTATGTGCATATGCGTGATCTTGGGCATATGTTGGAGCACATACCGGGACTACTGGATTTAATATTATTTTCGATGAAAAGTTAAGTTGGTTCTTGGGAATTTAGATGTGGGTTAACCCGTGGCGCGCTATTGGAGCGAGCGCGAGTTAACTCTCATCTTCATGATAAGGACCGACGGTTTCGCTTAAAATGATATTAAATTGGGCGGTTCTCACAAGCTCCTTCTTTCGCAAGGTGATTGTATATAAAGTATCTGCAACACCCCAACCTCCCAAATGTGGAGAGGTATTTAAGTTCCCTAGCGACATTTGTGAGGTATTTGATACTGTGAGATGGCTGATTTTGTGAGTCCTTATTTGGAGAGCATGCATTGATCTGACTATCTAGTCCTAGTGCGTAGTGCCGATGTGTACCAGAACACTTATTAGTCCATAAAGACGGAAACACATATACTATAAATACAGCACCAGGAGGTTCAAACTCCACCCAAATAAAGCACAAGAGTCATAATTAAAACTTTGCTACCAGCAGAACCAGAAGTGTCGGGCAACGAGAGTATGATTTCCTTCAATTGTTGAAGACACCATCAAACAACGAAATAAAGAGGCAAATCATATCCTTTCCTGGAACAGCAGTTGCTTGTTCTGTCCAATAGGAATTCTTGGGTTTTCAAAATCACCCAAAAGACAAAAGAGTTACCAATGTCTTCTTCCTCGGTGTGAATTCTCTTTCTGTAAAAAACAGGCATCATACATGGCTGTATTGTGCTCAGTTAAGGAGTTCAGGTGACCAACAAAACGACACACACAAAATTGTTTTTCAAAGTTCCAGGCTCCACGAACAGGACCGCTGGTAGTTACACATCACATAGGAAATGAAAGGTAATCTCAAAAGACCTAAAACCGGTGAAATTTTCGAGCAAACATTGGGCGACGTCACCCCTTGTTTGGCGACGTCACCCCTTGTTTTGGTCCATCGGATCTCCAGCGAATGAATCGGATACGCTGCTACAACTAGTAGATAATATGTCTTCCATATGTCTCGACCGCCTTCCAGTGTCTTCGTCTCATGTGCTGATATTTCTCCTGCACAGGGAATGTCTTCGTCTCCCGTGCCGACGGGGCTACAAATGAAGCCGCAACCAGCAGCACAGCCCATGCCATATGAGCGTCGCCCACCCTTCTTTCTCTTTCCATCACCCAAGCGAGGCCTAACAGTCCTCATCCGATCAGAAGCCAGTCCACCAGGCACCGGCTAACCTAGATATTATCACTAGTATATGAGAGATATGACCATTTTAGTAAACAATTATGCTTCAGGATTCCTCACAAGTGTTTGACAACATATTATCCTATTTGAAAGCTGAATTTGCATACTTCTATTCTAAATTCAAAACATTAGATTGACTATTTCATTTATTTCCTAATCATATGCTTTTCAGGATATACGATGCTTCAGCATGTAAAAACTACAATGTAGTGGTTTGCTTTTGCACAGAAACTGCCAGCTACGTCTACGTCTACATATGAACAAATAGGAACTGTTCCCTTCGTACCAAAAAGAATGCAACTCTAACTTTCAAAAGAGTCAAATAATTTCAGATTTGATCAAATTTATATAAAAAAAGCTATGTTAGTATTTTTTGGATAAATTTGAAATTGTTTGACTTCTTGGGAAGCGAGAGTTGCATTCTTTTTATAACGGAGGAAGTACCTTTTGTTGTATATAGCAGTTCCTACAAAGAATGGTCAGAGGAGAACATCAGAACTGCCATAATCACCAATGGAAGTACTGCCGCGCCTAAATGCTTTTTGCTGTATATATTACATCTTGTCAATCCTATCTCTTGTGAAACTAATATCCGCAATGTGAAAAAAGGGATCTTTTGCTGTGAATAGTCCCTAGGGGATCAATTTCCACCTTCAACCTAAAATCTGAGGCAATGTGGATTCTCGATTGCATATTTTCCTTAAACTTTCATCCTCAGACGAGTGACTATGCTCATCTCATTAGTTTGCATCTCATCTGTTTTGCTGCTGGTTGTATTTTTTATCCTTGATCACCAGAATGGAAATCACGCTTTCTGACAAAAGAAACAACGACCACACATTTTCTCATCCAAAATTGGCCACTCAGTTTCGCCTTGCAATTTGTTTCAAGTGTTTGAATACTCTTGTGGATGCTGGAAAAACAAACTTAAAAAACGTGCAAGAGAAAAAAGAAAACCTCTTTGTATCAAAAACATTATGCACTGGCAACTGCATATCCACTGGAAGATGGGAACTAAATAATCATAACCAGTGCACAATTCATTTGTATGTTCCATGAGAAGATGGCCAAACATTGGCCTACCTTTACCGCGCCAGAGTTTCTAGTTTGCTCATAAAGTTATATGGTTCTCAAGCACGCTGCATTGCTTAATGCAGGTGAAAATAAAGGAGCATGGAATCCTACACATTGATTGTGGAAGCTGCTTAGACCATTCCCCACAAATTTTTCCCAATTTATTGAAAAAAATTTGACCCCTGGGGGTGACCTCCCACGAGGTTTGACACGAAAGATAGAAGTCTTCTCTTCCGCAGGGTCGAGAAAAAGGTCACGAACCCTGGCTATCCAGGACGTGCCACTGACGGCGAGGACGCGAGTGTGGACACGTATCACGCTGCAATGTATTTCCTAATTAATAGCACAACGAGTGGGCCTTTTTTACTCCGCGAGAACGTGGAGTCAGAACTCCCGACCTGCAGGGTGCACAGCTTTTGCTCTATTAGAATTAGGAGGTGCATGAAAGATTACTTAGTATTCCGTGTGATTTAGTCACACCAAAGCCAACTTCAGCTCCTTCCACAGAACAGCAATTCATATGGACCTTCAACATAAGGCAGTGCTTGTGTCAATCGGTTGTTGCTTGTGTCGCTTTGTCTTCGCGTGAGACGCAGTGCTCGCTGCTGGGGAATCGATCGCTTCCGGACATCCATCCATAAGGCAAAGTGCAAGACCAACATGACGCTGCGAACCGACAGCATCCAACACTACTAGTGGCCAGTGCCCAACGGATTAAAGCTGGAAAGGACCAGCCGCAGCCGGTTCCGTCAGTCTGACCGTCGTCAGTCTAAAGATTTGATCCAAATCATCTATTTTAGATCCAACGGCCATAAACATTGAGCATTAAGAGAAAGTGAAACACTGAGAATTCAATAGCCTGACTGATCATCCAAACCCAATTTGAACCCTAATTGATCTGTTTGGTTTGCAGCATGAAACAAACCCTGCCAAGCCATCCATTTAGGACGTTCCGTGAGTATGGGACGACATTAGTAGAGTAGTACTTGAAGCAATTTGTAGGTTTATACATAGTGTAAAATCTGGCACAAATTTAATTACTCTGCGTGATCATAACTGTCTAATAAATGCAGATTTTTACCTCATAGTAATCCAAAGATTTCTTTATTAATGAACTTGTTCTTCACCGTGCATGAATAAACAGGCTTGTTCTGACTTCCACACCTATCCCTCGGCAATCAGGCGTGTGACAAAAGGAATGCTGTGAAAGCTTAGGACCGGCGCCGGCACACACCCAGTTCCAGTCCTGAAATCCAATCAACAATTTGTCTAGGACTGGGAGGTGCATGGAACTCTGCTCCAGTGATCACAACAAATTCCATCACGGAAACTCGATGATTTACTTCTTAGATGAAGTATGCATCGACGATGCTGCAGTTCGGAACTAGAGAGATGAAATACAAATGAACTTCTTTGCTGTCTCCGTTCTTATTTCCATTGCGATGTTTAGAACTTCTGGCAGTCTACTAGCTTATTATGTATGTTGATAGATATAGATATATATACACGATATGTGTATAACTGGATTATTTCCCATGAGTTAGCTAGGAGCACTTCAGCTTTGATTCCGCTTACAACACTGTTTCGATACTTGCACGTGCTAACTTACTCCACGCATTCATTATTCGTCAAAAAATAGTTTATTGTGTACTTCAGACTTCTCAATATTGCCGAATGCATAGGTTTTGCATTTTGGAGCATATAAATACAGCCACTCTAACATCCACCTCTGCCTTAGTTCAGAGAATTAAAAAGGATTATCCATATTTTAGTTTTGAAATGTCCTACACTAGTCAAGCTCGGGTATGTACCCATGGACTGGGAGCATGTGGAACTTTACCATATTTATCTTATGGAATTTTCTCAAGAAAGAACACGCAAGGTGCAAAATGGACAACAGCAGTGTCCGAGGGACAACCATTCCATCAAGTCTTGGGGAATGCATAGCACGAAAGAAATAATTAAAGATACTTCATTCCAGTGTTTGGATTGAACGACAATATAAGGCTAACATGTTTATTCTGCCCCCACTGTTAGGGAGTAAACCAAAAGTACTTGACTGCAATTTCAGACTTGCTCATGAATGCAAGGAGAGCCGATTCTTTTGTTCTTCTTCTTGCCTTACTCATCATTCCGTTTTCTTTTCTTTGGCTTGTACCCAAAACTAAGAACAACCCCCTGTTGGAAACTACATTTCTTTTAAGATTTTCATTATTAGATTTGTAAGGGACAAACACGGGTGCCATGCGTAAGATTAGCAAATTAATTTCAAGGGTTAGACAAGGAACAAACACGGGTGCAATGTAAGATTGGAAAATTATTCTACCTAAGCCAAATTATTTGGGATGTCAATCAATAATTCTTGGTCTGAGTTGGCTGCTGGCAAGCAGAAGTTTGGGAACCTTCTGTTGACTTTGTAGTCAGACATAGCTTCACAAGTGTTATATCCTACATGTACAAATCACACATAGCTTCACAAGTAACAACTGATTCTGTCCTACATGTACAAATCATACTTTTCTCCAAACATAATTCTGTAACCTAATATAAAAAACTATGTGAAGATCAACCACATGAATAAGAAACACATATTATATTTATTCTTCTAGTTTTAACAACAGTTAGTTAAACTAGGATTTCAGTTTCGCAAAAATGGATGGTGGTTTAGTAATAGGCTTTGTTTATAAGCTGTTTACTAAATTCATCACTTTTTCAACTATACATGGTTCTTTTTTAATAATGGCTGGCTATTTCACACTACGGTGTAGAGGTCAGAATATTAAAATACTCATTTATCTAAAAAGTTAGTTCGGTCAAAAGTACTATAGGTAGGGTACCAAAGGATCTTTGAATTCGGTTAAATATGTGGAAGAAACAGCTTAGAAAATATGTTATAAAATTGATCATAAGTACAGATTGGATTCAAATGAATGCGATAAGTAAAAGATTGAGAAAATTCCCTATTTGGCCCTACAAAACTTACCTCTTCCTTTCTTGGCTTTTTTTTTCTCCAAAGTTTCCTATTTGACACCATAATTTAGTTTCTTCCCTAAACTAGCCCTTCCGTCAGTTTTGAGCACTAACGGTGTTAACAGCCACATGAAAAAGACCATTTTACCCCTATTTATATTTTTATAACGCCAGCCTTGCCGCTGCCCCTGCAGCAAGCCAGGCAAGAGGTGTGCCGGCAGCCACCGCGGCAGGGGAGCAGATCCCACTGCGCCAGAGGCGCCACAGGCCGCGCCAGCCTCGCTGGGCTCGATGCACCCACCCCCTGCCGCAGGCCCATGCGACCGCCCCCTGGCACAGGCCGCGCGTCGGGCCTCCCGCTCCAGCGCACGCCAGAGCGCCGCTCCTACGGCCATACACGGTGCCCCCACGTGCGGGACATCCTCCGTCGGGGACTGCGCCTCTATCTGGACGTGTGCGCACGTGGGGGCCTGCGCTGCCGCCTGGTTCCTCTGGCGGATCCATGCCGCCGCTGCCACCACTGTGGGATGGGAGGAATCGAGTGGGGCGAGAGGAGAACAGAGCATGAAGGTTTCAACCCTATACTTTAGCCAGGGGTATTTTGGTCTATCCCTAAATAATCAATGTGACAAGTTTAGGGAAGAACCTAATGGAGGGTCATAGAAGGGCCAGTTTAGGAAAGAAATGATGTTATTATATCAAATAGGGAAGTTATGGAAAAAAAAGGCCAAAGAAGGAAGAGGTAAGTTTAGTAGAGCCAAATAAGAAATTTTTCTCTAAAAGATTTCATTATGTACGACTTTTTTTTCTCTGAGCAAAATAAATAAGCTCCATGTGACTGGCACCTGTATATGCCTCGGCTATGCAACAGATTGAAATCCCCTGAAAGCTTAGGACCGGCACATCGGCAGTTCCAGTCCTGAGAGGCTGAGATCGCATCAAAAATTTGTCTAGGATTGAGAGGCTCATGGAATTCTGGTCTAGCAATCATGAGAAATTCCCTCACTGATATCCATTGACCTGGATAAAAATGCTTCGGCCTTCTGAGCCGCTCCAGGGGACGACTCATCAGGGGATGATTCGTCGCACCGCTACCAATCTAGCTAGCTTCTGGGAAGCTTTTCCTTGCCTCCATCTATGGTGGCGGCCCCTGGCTCTAAAGGCTCTGAGCTCCAAGGAACTACAGCACAACGACTAGGCCCCTCGACTCTCCTCTCTTTTTACAGCTGATTTTGGTGCTTCTCTCTCGCGTGGATATTACTGGCCGATCTCCTCCATGAGCTTTGCCTCTGTTTCAGCTCGCATGGGTCAGCGGCATGCTGCCACAAATTATCATGTGGGTTCAAACTTCAACCTGGAGCACCTCACTAAGGATTCTGCTTCCAACACTATTTCAATACTTGAATTTGCTAAATTACTTCACATATGTCGCCCAAACTCACAATGGCCTCCACTGCTGTGGCGGCCAGCAGAAGTTTGGGGACCTTCGGGTTGACATGCAGTCGGACATAGCTTCATAGGTAACAACAGATGATTATGGCCTACAAGTATAAATCAGAGTTTTCTCCAAATATAGTTCTATAACCTAATATAACTCATCATGGGAAAATTTGCCATTTGAATTTTTACAGAGGAAAATGGATGATATTAGATCTTCTTGCTTTAACCCCTGTTAGGTAAAACTAAGGTTTCTGTTAGTCCGATCAAAACTATTGCAGGTAGGGTACGAAATTGGGCTAATTTGAATTCTGTTGACGAAGTGGAAGAAGAAGCTCAAGATAATTTAGAATAGAAACATAATTTTTCGATCATAAGTTGGATTCAATTACGTAATCCCTGCGCAACATTTGTAGTTTATTGTAGCCATTTGTAGTCCTTTGTCCTTTGTTCTTCACCGACACTAGTCGTCCTTTGTTCCGACGCTAACTTTGATTCCACATGTGCTAGCAACTTGGAGGCATCTAATAATGCAATACCACAGTATATATCTATCTCGTGCTCCAAATTACTGAGCATGAGCATTGCAGTTTATTGTAGCCATTTGTAGTGCAGAAAATGGAGCCCCAATATCAATGAACTGATGTGCATTTCCATGCATATAAATACATGTAAGATCATTCTGACTTCCACTCCCACATCACGAAGTAGATGTCATACTTTGCAAGGCTTGGCATGTGGGCAATATATTCTCGAGCCTAAAGCTCATATTCTTATTGCTTACCAACACGACATCTTTTGGGATAGGAAATCCTACAGTGGTCATCGCAGAAAATAGTGTTTCTGCACAGGGAAGTGACTGGGATCGATGCAGTGTGGGTCTGAATGTCTGATCTGGGAGCTGGTTTGCCTTGGCGCGATGGGTCCACTTGTCGTCAGGCGAAGAAGGAAGGCAATTTCGAAGAATGCAAGCTAGATGCTATATGTACATGTAGGAGAGACAGACCCTTTAGCTCATATTGTCGCCACTATTTTTTGACATGACCATTCGGTTGTTTCCTGCTCACAAACTTTCAAATTGTGTAAAACATTAAGGTGGATTCTGGCTGCAAGTCTGAGTGGTTTACAAGTGATACTCCAATATATACCGGAAAGCAAGTTCTCATGGTCACTCTAGTCTCTACCCATGATATAATCTATGTAGTAGGGCATGCTAATTAACCTAGATGTTGCATGCTAATTTGGTATGTGGCACAAAATAAATATTGCTGCTGAATATGGGGCGTTGCGCTATGGATTATTAGGATTCGGAGCCACCGGGAATTTTATGTGCTGATCAGCTGATCACGTGCAATACAAGGCAGAGGTAGCAGACGCCTACGCCACCGGGAATTTTATGTGATGATCAGCTGATCACGTCCAATCAAATAGTTCACGAGTTATGGGCTTTGGTCGCCGGTGGCGGAGCTGCAGCACCGTTTGAAGCTAATTGATGATCCCCCGGAATGTTGCTCAGCTTGCTCGGTTTTAGAGAGCATGAAATATTATAACAATTTTTTAATATGCATTGTGATGTCCACTGCTACCCTGCAAAATTTGAAATTTGAATTCAACATGTGTATGGAGAAACAAAAAAGACAAATTGTATTTTAGGGTAAAATGAACTAAATGACATAGTTTAGGGGGTAAACTGAACCAAGTTATAGTTTAGTGGGTTATTCAGACTTTGGCTATACACTACCGGATTCAGGATCTTTGCCGAGTGTCTGGGACACTCGGCAAAGCCCCGAATACACTCGGCAAAGGCTTTGCCGAGTGTAACACTCGGCAAAGGGCACTCGGTAGAGAATATTCCGGCAAAGACGTCTTTGCCGAGTGCCTTTTGTCGGGCACTCGGCAAAGGATTTGCCGAGTGTCAGGGCAGGCACTCGGCAAAGACTGGCTCTTTGCCGAGTGCCAACCAGAGGGCGCTCGGCAAAGAGCGTGGTCTTTGCCGAGTGCCTATGATGTGGCACTCGGCAAAGTTTAGGTCACTTTGCCGAGTGTTTTTTTATACACTCGGCAAAGAGTTTTTTTAAAATATTTTATTTTATTTTTTCCCACCATTTTACATAGGCACATATTCATATAAGCATATTATATATTCACACAGGTATATTATTTGAAATTTTGCATACACAACCAAATTCACACAAGTCTTATCGTCGCAACCAAATTTAACAAAGTCTCGTCATCACACAAGTAAAATCACATACACAAGTTCACCATATAAGTGTTAATAACGATAAAAGTTCATTTGAAATTCACCACACAAGTTCAAGTTCACCACACAAGCTCCAATATCACATATAGTCTCCAGGGGCAAGACCGTTGAAGTTGTAGCTGAAGCTGCCATAGCGTGCTGAGTGGTAAACAGAGGGACAATGACCACCTTCAGTTATGCTTTCATTCGTTTCTATCACATCCCCTCCTTCAAAGAATGAATCACCAGTAACCTTTACGTTGGAATCACAGCCTTCAATTGCACCGCCACCAGCATTAATGAAGAGAACAGAGTCGTCTGCATCATGACAGGCAACAGAGGAGGTAAGAGCATTGCAACAGCATTGCATCATTTTTTTTTTTGCTGGCAAAGAGAGTGCATCAATTTTAACAATATACTCACCGATTCACCACGATGTCTTGGGAATGTATAACCTTGGTAGTCCACATTTCCCTTGGCTTCTTCTAGGTAAAACTGCAAATTAGTCATGGAATACCCGTTACAAGTACGTTCGAATAAGAAAACAAGGGCTTATGATACATTACAAGAACTGCATTATGCAATGATGGGAATTCAGAGTTCAGATAGAACAAGGAAGACAGAACATGCTATTATCACCATCAGATGTTTCTAATGCAACTAGAATTTCAATTGTTTATGTGGGCATAAAAATGACAGTCTGACAAGAATTAAATGGGGCGTAGCTGTGTAACAACACCATGGTTTGCTCAGATCTTTCACCAACAAGAAAGCTCAAAATGGTGTGCTACAGGTTGAGGCATTTCACAGTAATGATCCACTTACAGAAAATTTTAGCAATTATCTATGCTCAGTTCATATTCTAATTACAATCACGTTATAAAACTAATCAATAACTGACGACCAAAGAGGGAACAGTTGGCAAGTAGCATTTTTAATAGGTCACATTCTGCAACACTCAACTGACTTTTTTTATTCAGTGGCTCAGTGCATCAATAACTAGACAAAGGACCATATCTGTAAATGTCGGCTCTTGGTTGTCAGTCGGTATATAGAGACACAAGGACCTAAAAAATAAAAGCAATAGCTTCAACATATTCACAGCTATTTATGATGAAGAAGCAAAATAAAGAAATAGAAATCAGACCTGCTGTGGTCTTCCATGGTTCTTTTTCTCACCGACGGTCTGCCAACCTCCATCATTTATCCTCTCTCCTTCCTAAAATATTCCAAATCGTAAGCTCAACAAAACACTCTAAGAAGCAACCATCGTTTGGGATTCTAATTCTTATGAATTGCTAGTTCTGATGGTATCTTTAACCAAAACGGGTAGAACAAGCTATGCATGGGCAAAGCTCTAAAAGATAACCAAGAGAGCTGTTGTGCTATTGCAATTTTGTTCTATGGAAGATTTCCAAAAGCAAATAAAAACCTTGCATCTTATGTTAGTGCATTCTCCACCCTATCAGCTCAATAGTGCATCGGAGAACCATTCATTCAACAGAACATAAACATACCACACTGTTCCTGTGACTAAAACACAAACCCAAAATTTACAATATGTGGACATCGGTTGTAAGTACGATTAACAAGTTATAATGAAAGACGAGCAGGTGAATTGCCCAATCCTTGTTACGAAAGTAAAATGAGGCAAAAAGAAAAATCAAACCTGCTGCTGCCTCCCGTATCCTTGTGACTGCTGCTGTTGCTGCGGCCGCCAGCTGCTGCCATCCCTCCTGTCGTCTCCATCGTACTGCAGAAATTGTCAAATAGAACCCAGAGCAGCTCTATCAGCACGCTGCAATCCAACGAAGAAACCAAAAACACAAACTCAAGTTGGAGATTCAGGATTTGACCTGCGGTGGCAGGGGCGCGGCGGGGGCGCGGCCGGGGGAGCGGCGGGGCCGCGGGCAGGGGCGCGACCGGGGGAGCAGCAGGGCCGCGGGCGGGGGCGGGGGCGCGGGCGCGAGCGGGGCCGCAGAGCCGGCGGGGTCGGGGGTGGGGCGGCGTGAGAGCTAATGAAAGTGTGTGGATAAGGTGGAGGGAGCCGGCGGTATATTCAAAAGCTTTGCCGAGTGCCAGATCTGGGGCACTCGGCAAAGATCCCTCTTTGCCGAGTGCCATATTATAGGCACTCGGCAAAGGCCCCTCTCCGGCACTCGGCAAAGAAAAAATTGCTGTATTTATTAAAATTTGAACTACAAGTTATGAAATTTAAACTACAAGTCACACGAATAATGGAAAACAATGAATGAAAAAATAATATTCACGTTATTGAAGGATGCGTTGAGACCTTATCGAGAAAAAAATTATAAATTTCAAACTTGTTGTCCACCAAACATGACGACCAACTTCTTGTCTAGTTGTTTTTAAAATGTATAAAAAGAAAATATGGACCGAAAATTATGAAACTTGTCGAGATGTAATGATATCACATGGGGAGGCTATGATAAAAATCTGACGAGATTTCGTGAAAGTTACAACATACGATGCTTATAAATTGAAAGTTCTATAAAGAGATGTAAGATTTTATATGAAATCCGATTAAGTGTTAAGCATCGTAGATGTCAAACTTTCATGAAATCTTATACAAATTTTATCACAGTGTCCTCACATGATAACATGACATCTCGATAAGTTTCATATTTTTTCGACCAAATTTGCCTTTTCTACTATTTAAACACGACTTGAACACAATTTAATCGCCATGTTTCGTGAATAGTAAGTTTAAAATTTCTGGTTCTTTCTTTGATAAGGCCTTAAAGCATGCTCATTAACATGAATAATAATTTTTCATTCATTTTTTGCACTATTCGAATGACCACGCAGTTCAAATTTGAATTATTCAAGAAATTCAATACAATGAAATAAATTATCGAAATATAGCAAACACTTCGATAAAAGAACCTAAATTACATATCTTGTTGAGGAGAATGTAGGATGGCAATAGAAAAAATTTTAGAGAAATTAAAGAAAAAGAATTTGTATATTTTGCCGAGTGTCTAGTCTAGGCACTCGGCAAAAGGCCTCTTTGCCGAGTGTCTCGGACCAGGCACTCGGCAAAGAGTCATGCCATGAATATTCGTGCGCTCGTTTGCCGAGTGTCACCCTTTGCCGAGTGCTCGACACTCGGCAAAACATTCTTTGCCGAGTGTTTTTCTTTGCCGAGTGCCAGACACTCGGCAAAGCATGAGTTCACCATGTGTTTCTCTTTGCCGAGTGTTGCACTCGGCAAAGAGGCTCTTTGCCGAGTGCCCGATATTTTGCACTCGGCAAAGCAGTTGGCACTCGGCAAAGTGCTCGTTTCCGGTAGTGATAGTTGAAGGAGTACATTAAACTTTTTCCTTCATTTAACTTCAATACTCAGAACTGGAGTATACAAAACATTTCCTTTTTATTTGAAGATGATCTGTAATTTTGCTGTCACTGGTGCCTCTTTAATTTAGCAGGCATTTATTAGTAGGCATTTATATCGAGTGCCAGCCTCTGCGTTTCTTTCTTTTGCCACACCGGCAGCCCCTCATGTATGGCCTTCCAATAAGCTGGCGTGATGAGTGATGACCATCGATCCAGCAGCAATCTGAACATGACCACAGTGGAGTGGAGACCATGCTGTTGCCCTGTTTTTAAGGGCCATGGACGAGGACAAGCTTAGCGTACTATGGGAACTCGAGGAAAGGACCGTGTTTCCACTGAAAATAAAATAAAGAGCACAGTCTGCAAACGAATTAAACTAAACACTAGCAGGGAATCCGTTTGATACCCATACGCACTTATTTATACATCATTGACAAATCAGTAAAGATAACTGGTGGTGGCATAAGAATACTATTTAAACTGAAAAAATGTGGCAAAATAAAAATAGTGGCAGTTAATATTAATGGTATTCGACTACAGTGTTATAGATTTTGTATCTTATAGACAAAAATCATTAACTACTATGACTACTTCCTGTCACCTGTTTCTTTAAAAGTGCTATTTTTTAATGAAATATTTGCCAGCCATAATCTTTAAAACATAAATATAAGAGATACACGCATGTGGCTTATTTTCTTTTCAAATATTTGCCAGCCATATTCCAGTTTGCATATTTCCTTTTCTGTTTTCAATGACCAGCCATCGCAACTTCTGATGGTTAGCTTGAGGAGTTCATGTAGGCATTGACGTTGCCCATGGGTCTTGACAAAACATGTCGAGCGTCCCAATATTTTGTACAGGGTGCGTGAGCATATCTTTCAGTCACTAATAACATAATTAATTAGGGGCACCTAGGTCGTTTCTCATTACTACTACTGATTTGTCTAAAGAATCCACAGATTGCATTGTTTTTGGACCGGAGCGAGTATTAGATAAACGAGGTCAATAACTTATTTTCATATTTCAAATGTAGTTTATTGAAACTGGTGGGAAATCGTCATTGATATTTGTTTGCCCCTAAAAGTATCATCTTCCATATGGAACAACATTTGGCTAAGCTTGCACTTTTGCTGCTGCTCACAAAACACAAAATATCATGGCTGAAGCACCGCATTGTAACAAAAAAAAAAGTAAGACAGTATAGGATGGGAAGAGGATACTGGGCAATGCTCCACATGTTCCTCTTTTATGTCTACATGGAAATAATGTGTTTATGGCAAGGTGGTGTGCTGCTCAGCTCTGGTTTGTGGTGGTGGATCAACTTAGGTGGCAAAGATGTGAGCAGAGCCGAATGGGGATGCTGTGGTGGAGATGTTGCGGCTTGTGGTAGATATGATCGGTGCGTCGGACGTGCGAGGGGATGAGATGGAGAACGAGAATGGCGGGTATGTGGCAGTTGTAGCAGCCGGAATCGAGCCCTCACGCTGTGGTCTGGAAAGAGCATCAGTGCCATCATACTGTTGCGTGTAATCCTGGGCTGACTATGCTTTTGTTTTTTTTCTGAATAAGCTCGCCACGGTGTGATGGTGGAGTGAGTCTTTAGGAAGCTTGACGCACGCCGCGTTCGTGCGGAGCAGGTCTTTAGGAAAGTGGACGACGAGTCCGTGGGGACGTGGGATGGCACGTTCTGTTGATCGGCTTGCCGTCTGTTTAGGAGAGTCAGTTAGTTTTCTTAACCTGTATTTAGGGAGATCAATACATCAGAAAACGCTGCCGTTCTTTTGCAGCACATATCTGTGTGTCCATCGTGTTCGCGTGCGTGTGTTTGCAACTAGCTGTAGTCCGGAGATCGCCGGAACAGCAACAATTGGCATCAGAGCCGCGTCGATAGGGCCTGGACTCGATCGCGGCGTGGTATCGCCACTAGAATCGAGACGTAGCTATCCGGTACGCACTCATGGCCGGCGACGCACTCATGGCCGGCGACGACAACGTGAAGACACCTCCTGTCTCCCCCAAGAAGCACGCCCATGTGAAGGGCGCTGACGCAGGCGGGAGCGGGAAGGAGGAGACGGTGCGCGTCGTCCGGGAGATGAGCGGCGGCGCCGCGAATTGGCCCATGCTGACCAAGACAAACTACACGCAGTGGTCCTTGGTCATGAAGCTGAAGATGCAGGCTCGCAACTTGTGGGATGCAATCGAACCCGGCGGCGTGTCGCTGCAGGAGGACCGCATGGCTCTCGACGCCATCACGAGCGCCGTGCCGTCGGAGATGGTGGCGTCGCTGGCGGCGAAGGAGACCACGCTGGAGGCGTGGAACGCGGTGAAGAACTGGCGCATCGGCAGCGACTAGGTGCAGAAGGCAGAGGCTCAGCATCTCCACCGACAGTTCGAGAACATCCGCTTCACCGACGGCGAGGGCATGGATGACTTCACGTTGCGACTCCAGAACATCATCACCGCTCTAGAGACGGTGGGGGAGACGATCGAACTGCAGAGGGTGGTGGAGAAGCTCCTCCGAGTCGTCCCCAAGTCCCTGAGACAAGTCGCCATCGCGATCCAGGTCACGGCGGACCTCACCACACTAACGCTGGAGGACGCCAGCGGGAGGCTGCGCGCGGCGCAAGAGTGCAAGGCCGAGGACGACACCCTGCCGCCACCTCACGCTGACGGGAAGCTGTACCTCACACGGGAACAGTGGGAGGAGCAGTCGAGGGACAAGCAGAGAGATGTTGGCGGCTCCGGGTCGAAGTCCGGCAACCGCCGTGGGCGGCCGCGGCGTGCTCCGTCCGGCGGAGGCTCGCACTCTCGGTCGGAACACAAACTGGGCATCGACCAGTGGAAATGCTTGAAGACCGGCCATTGGGCCCGTGAATGCCCATCGGGGCCCAAGAAAGCTGAAGCCCATGTGGCCCAAGTCGAGGAGGAGGAAGGTCCAGCCCTCTTCTTCGCCTCTGCATCGATCAATGCTGAGGCTGCGGCACTCCCCACCGTCGTGCATCTGGTGGAGGAGAAGGTGCTCGCGCAGCTTGACGGCGATGACGGCGGCGAACATGATACCGGGCTCTGGTATCTTGATACCGGAGCCACCAATCACATGACAGGGGCACGCGAGGCCTTCACCGAGCTTAACACCCGCGTCCAAGGCACGGTCAAATTTGGGGATGGATCCGTGGTCGCAATTGAGGGCCGCGGGTCGATTCTCTTCGAGGCGAAGACCGGCGAGCACCAGCGCCTCTTCAACGTCTACTACATCCTGCAGCTCACGGCCAACATCGTGAGCCTCGGGCAGCTCGACGAGGGAGGCTGCAAGGTCCACATCGACGACGGCGTATTGCGGATCTGGGACGAGAGGCGGCGTCTGGTGGCTCGGGTGCAACGCTCCACGGCACGCCTGTACCTGCTCAAGCTGAAGCTCGCAAAGCTAGTGTGTCTTGTCGCTCAGCGCAGCGATGAGGCATGGCGCTGGCACGAAAGATTCGGCCATCTCCACTTCGACGCGTTGAGGAAGCTCGCCAAGGACGACATGGTATGTGGACTGCCCGACATCGAGCACATCAAACAGCTCTGTGACTGCTGCGTGGCGACGAAGCAAAGGAGGGTCTCATTCCCGGCAGTGGCGAAGTACCGAGCGCAGGGATTGCTGGACTTAGTTCATGGAGATCTCTGTGGGCCTATCACACCGGCGATGCCAGGAGGGCGCCGTCACTTCTTGCTGCTGGTCGACGATCACTCGCGGTACATGTGGGTGAGACTGCTGAGGAGCAAGGATGAAGCACCGGTGGCAATCGAGCAGTGGCAGGCACTCGTGGACGCGGAGACAGGGCGTGTGCTCCGGGTGCTGCGGACTGACAATGGAGGCGAGTTCACTTCGGTGGAGTTCGGGGAGTGGTGTGCAGGCCGCGGTGTGCGGCGTCATCTGGCAGCTCCCTACTCACCTCAGCAGAATGGAGTTGTTGAACGGCGCAATCAAACAGTGGTGGCGATGGCACAGAGTTTGCTGAAGGAAAGACAGATGCCGGCGATGTTCTGGGGTGAAGTAGTGGTGACGGCGGTGTATCTGCTCAACCGCGTGCCCACGAAGAGCCTGGCCAGGAGAACTCCGTATGAGGCCTGGCATGGCGTCAAGCCGGCGGTACACCATCTGCGCATATTTGGGTGCGTCGTGCACGTGAAGACTGTGAAGCCGCACCTGAGGAAGCTTGAGGATCAGAGCACGAAGATGGTGCTACTCGGGTACGAGAAGGGCACCAAGGCGTACAGGGTGTTTGACCCGACGGCGCAGCGAGTTCACGACTCGCGCGACGTCGTGTTCGACGAATCTACATAGTGGGACTGGAGTGCTGGAGCTGGTGGTGAGGGAGACGGTGTCGTGGACAAGTTCACCGCCATGAAGTACCTGGTGGACGAGGACGAACCTGCAGGGGAGAGCCCGGCCACATCTGCATCCACTGCGACGCCGGGTGTCGTCGCCGCGCCCACGACGCCGTCTGCGCCCGCGATGCCTGCGACGTCTGTACCCGTCGAGTTCGCGACACCACTGGCTGATGCTTACAACATGGTGGATGCAGACCACGACGATGACGCTCCTGCCCGGTTCTGCACGCTTGACAACGTGCTCGGCCCAGGTACGCCACCTGGTCTGGCTGATCGTGATCTTGAGGGTGGGGCACTCATGTTCACCACCGCGGAGGAGCCGACGACATTCAAGGAAGCTGAGCAACATCAGTACTGGCAACGAGCAATGCAAGAGGAGATGAGGTCGATCGAAGATAATGGAACCTGGAGCTTGGTTGATCTCCCTGCAGGCCACAAACCAATTGGGTTGAAGTGGGTGTTTAAAGTCAAGCGGGATGAGCACGGAGTAATCGTGAAGCACAAAGCACGTCTGGTTGCAAAAGGCTATGTGCAGCGCCCTGGAATTGACTTTGATGAAGTGTATGCTCCGGTTGCAAGACTGGAATCTATCAGGCTGGTCTTGGCTGTTGCTGCCCAAGAAGGATGGGAGGTCCATCACATGGATGTGAAGAGCGCTTTCCTGAATGGGGACTTAGCCGAGGAGGTGTATGTTGCACAGCCGGCCAGGTTTGTTGTAAAGGGAGCAGAGCACAAGGTCTTGAAGCTCAAGAAGGCGCTGTATGGACTTCGTCAGGCACCCAGGGCCTGGAATGCCAAGCTCGACGGCAGTCTGCTATCTCTTGGTTTCCAGAAGAGCACAGCAGAGCATGGGGTTTATGTTCGGGGGGCTGGTGAGACACGGCTCATTGTGGGTGTTTATGTGGATGACTTGATCATCCCTGGGCATCAACAAATTCAAGGCAGAGATGAAGAAACTATTCAAGATGAGTGACCTTGAGTTGCTTTCTTATTATCTCGGGCTTGAAGTGAAACAGATGGAGGAGGGGATGACCGTGGGGCAGTCAGCATATGCAATAAAGCTTGTTGACAGGAGTGGCATGTCAGGGTGCAACTCATGTGCAGCGCCACTGGTGCCCAGGCTCAGGTTGAGCAAGAAGAGTGACATTCCTCTGGTGAATGCAACTGACTATAGAAGTCTAGTTGGAAGCCTTCGTTATCCGGTGAACACACGCCCTGATATTGCATACGCAGTGGGGTTTGTTGGCAGGTTTCTGGAACAGCCTCATGAAGAACACATCGCAGCAGTGAAGTACATATTGCGTTATGTTGCAGGAACACTTGGTCACGGTCTGTTCTACCGAAGGAAGCAAGAGGGAGGAGATGGAGGCCGTCTGATAGGCTTCAGCGACAGTGATTTTGCCGGCGATGTTGATGATCGGAAGAGCACCACAGGGGTGCTGTACTACCTGGGACACAGCCCCATCACCTGGCAGTCGAACAAGCAGAAGGTGGTGGTTCTCTCATCGTGTGAAGCTGAGTACATTGCAGCTAGGAGTGGAGCGTGTCAAGGTGTCTGGCTGGCTCGACCGCTGAAAGGATTGCTCGGGTCAGAGTCTGGAGCGCCAGTACCGAAGGTAGACAACAAGTCTGCCATTGATCTTAGCAAGAATCCCATCCATCACGACAGAAGCAAGCATATAGAGGTGAAATATCACTACATCAGAGAGTGCGTGGAGGGCGGGAAGATTGTCCTAGAGCAGATCTCAACAAAGGATCAGCTCGCGGACATTATGACAAAGTCACTCGATCGCGTGTTGTTCCAGGAGCTGCGTGATCGTGTTGGAGTCATCAATCTCAAGAATCAGCATCAGGATTAGGAGGAGAATTGTTGCGTGTAATCCTGGGCTGACTATGCTTTTGTTTTTTTCTGAATAAGCTCGCCACGGTGTGATGGCGGAGCGAGTCTTTAGGAAGCTTGACACATGCTGCGTTCGTGCGGAGCAGGTCTTTAGGAAAGTGGACGATGAGTCCGTGGGGATGTGGGATGGCACGTTCTGTTGATCGGCTTGCCGTCTGTTTAGGAGAGTCAGTTAGTTTTCTTAACCTGTATTTAGGGAGATCAATACATCAGAAAACGCTGCCGTTCTTTTGCAGCACATATCTGTGTGTCCATCGTGTTCGCGTGCGTGCGTTTGCAACTAGCAATAGTCCGGAGATCGCCGGAACAGCAACACATACAATTCCTTCCTCCTAGCTAGGATATATATAGAAAGTGCGGTATGGTGTAGACGAAAGCAGCTAAAAAAATCGACGGGTGCAGTGTATTGCCAAAACTCACCTTTTGGGTGTCATACTGAATTATTTTCCCGTAGTTGTCTAGGTGAATTTACAGTAACACTGAAATAAAAGCCATGGATCCACGGAGTTGTTGTATATGCCAAAAAAAATACTCCATTTGCTTTGCTCGTGCGGTACTTAAAAGGCAAAAGAGAGCCAGCCAACTTAGGCTCTACTTGTCAATACAGTACATGGCACAACATAGTTGCTAAATCATAGGCAAAAAAATTGAATTAGTATTGGGATACGCCAGGAATTCTTCCCCAATGCGAAGTGAAGAAACTTGTGACCCTCTTGATGGATGCCAATCAAATGTTACCAGCAGGGTATCCTGATGGACTTGGGCTATCGCTGTTTATTGATAAGCAGGGTGGAACCCCTTGCATTTGTGCAGTGTATTAGGATGAGTAGGGTGGAACACTGTTGGGATCGAACAAAGGAACGGAGACACCTCGAACCCACCATGTTTTACTCTGCTTCCTGCTACATATTCTCCCTCAAGTGTAATGATTTTTATATGGTGGTTGCTTCCACACTAATTTCTGTTCTGCAAAGTTCTACCCTTAGAATTTATAAGCACGCCAGATTATTCTTCCATTTGAATTCTTTTGTCATAAGAAACAACATGTCTAGACTGATCCTGCAGCAACAACTTTATTGATATGTTTTTCCACAAATTCATCCTCTACCTATCATAAAGTATGTGACTGACCATTGAAGAACTTGTATAAGCTTGTGAGCGTTGCCACATCTACAGATGGACGCTTGCGTCCTTCACAGTGTCGTGACTGCTACTTCTCTTTGTTGAATCTGTCAGCATATATATACATAAATATTATGTTTAGATACACAGCAAAAATTATATATATATGTTTGCCGAAACAACGGAGGGAGTAGTTGCTAGAAATAATAGCAGTTGCGGACCCAGTTTAGAATGATATACGGGGACACAAGAATGAGACTTGTGGAGGCAGTGGGGGCCGGGTGAGCACCGGTGACAGGTTGATGGGCAGCGGTGATGGCTGCAAAAGGTCCAGTTGGACCAGGGAAGGAGGCTGTGGCAGCTGGTGCAGGCGTCGCACTCGCATATGGCCGTTTGCTCAGTAGCGCATATTTGGAGGTATCATAGTGTAAAATCTTGCGCATATTTAATTACTCGGCATGATCATAACAATCTAATAATGCATATTTTTTTTACATCGTAGTGCAAAGATTTCAGTTATTTAGGGAAGAAATTTTTTTGTGGCTATGCAATGGACTTATTCTCCTACTTCAAGCATAAATAAATAATATTTTTCTGGTCAGATCCACATAGTTGTTGGTGGAGAAAATGCATTTATTGTGTACTTTAGACTTTTCAATTGCGAAAGGGTTTTGCTTCTTAGAGCACATAAATACAGCCGTTATAACATTCACCTCTCTGGCTTCGATGGAAGCAGCTTGAACACCTAAGAAGCTAACGACAATCCATATTTTTGTTTTGAATCCCCTACACTAGGAGCCACGTAGAACGTTACCATGTTTGCATTGTCTTGCGTAACATTCTCACCAGTAGCAGTGGCACCATGTTTCCTGGTGGAATGTTACACACTTACACACACCAGGTTATCCAGCCAGAATGAACAATGGTTTCATGAGAGGACAGCATTCAACTTGCTTACGCCGTTAGCAATTTTTGTTTTGAAATCCCCTACACATGTCAGGCTCGGGCATGTGTATATCCATGGACTAGGAGGCATACGGAACTTTAGCATGCGCAACATCCCCTGATGGAGTGGTACTTACATCTGGATTCCCTGTGGCAAGAATGGAAAATAATGTTTGAGAGAACAACATTCCATCAGAGGAAAGACATTGGGAAAGCTAAAGCACAAAACTAATGAACTGATGAAAGTAGTTCATTCCAGGCCGGATTGACTGGTATTGTAGTAAGGAAAACTTGCTTATGCTGCTCAAACTGTAAGGGAGCAAAGCGATGTACTTGCCTGAAATATCTATCCGGGTTAGCAATTTCAGAGAGAGAGAGAGCTCATTCTTTTGTTCTTGCTCCTTTTTTTATTTGCAGTTACCTTTTTCATTTCTCCGACTTGTACAGGTTATGCACTATTCACTTTTTTAACATAATATAGTCTGTAGCATTGTTCAGAGATCCGTACTATAGACAGCAGAGATTTCAATAATAATTAAGATGCTCATTTTACTTTTCCTGGCATAAACTATTGTTCTAGCTTGCACATCTGCATCTGGAGTAATAGAATTAAGTATAATCCAAATATCAAACTTCAATATTTTTATCGATTTCCAGGAGGTCAGCATCTTTTAGGACCATGAGGTGCATGGATGATGGATCCTACACTGCTCAGAACAATAACTTTTTTTGTCAGATGAGCTCAAAGATCAACTCTATCGATGAAATACACACACGTGTATAACTTTGAACTGACCGATGGCTATTGTGATATTATGTCGCCCCAACTCCCAGCAGCCTCTACTGCTGGTCACTATATTGCTTTTATGATTTTGAGTTGATATATACATGGTTTGAAACTTGCATATTCATGCTCTTTTGTGAAGTGTAAATTTCGAGCCTTGTTCAAGGAACAAACCTTAATGCCACGTGTAGACAATTATTCCACCTCTGCCCCAGGAAGCAAACTGTATTGATGTACATGCAAATAAATAATACTTGCAAAGCTTGGGCATATCCGCAGTTCTTGATCCTAAAGCCCGTTTCCTATTAATTCCCTAAAAAATATCTTTTAGGAATTGAAGGTGCATGGAATTCTACAGTGTTCATCACAGCGAATTTCCCCACGAGGATGCTCGCCATAACCGGATCGGAGCATAGCCCCTCCATTACACAAGCCGGCCATGCCTGTCACGACCCAAGTTAATGAAAGATATGATTAAGATTAATACCACATCATCATGAGCATCATCCATTCATAATCAAGTATCGTGTGCATGTTTTGGATGGTGTATTTAATTTTTTCTTGTCTTGTTGGAGTGAAGCTTGTGAAGAAAGTTCACATTTTGTTAAGTAACTATGCCCCCAAATATTTTATTCAAATACTAGATTTCAAATGTTGAATTTTGAATAATTTTTGAGAATTTTTGGATATTTAACCCGAGCCATAAAATTTTTGGAAAATTTGAAAACTATGGTTTGCTCGAATTTTTGGGAGCAATCTTTAATAGCTCTTTGAGTGTTTGTTGTTGCATTATGTTCTTGGTAATTTAATCTTCCTCTAGTAAATTTTTGAAGAAATTTTGGAGCCCAGGAAGTAGCAGTTTTTGAATTTAGAAGTTAGAGCTTGCCTTTTCGGTTATTTTTCCGGCCCGGCCCCACCGGTCAGTCTCTCCCTGCGCCCTCGGCCCCACCCGTCAGCCCCTCCCTCCGTCTTCCCCGCGCCTCCGCCCCTGCCCGTTGGCTCGCCGCGCGGCGGCATCGCTTCGACGCCCGCCGGTTGGGCCAGCATGGCCTCAGGCGGGATTGACCCCGCGGCCACCCGCTCGCCTCCTCTCCCTCCCCTTTCAAACGCGCCGTTCCCCTTCCCCAGCCAAACCCTAGCCCTCTCGCCTCCTATCCCCTCCGCTCCGCTGGCCGCCGCCATCCGCCGCCGCCGGTGAGCCTCCGCCCAATTCCGCGCGCGTGCACCACCTCCGCCTCCTCCGCACCCGATTCCGAGCCTCCACCGCCTCTCTCCCCGCCCGCAGCCGCTCACCGACCCGCACCTCCATCCGCCGCTGCCATTCCCTATCGCGTCGCCGTTCGCCACCTCGCCCCGCTCGCCCGTGCCGCGGGTGAGCACCACCGCCATGCTGTGCTGCTCATGTGCGCGCGCTTCCGCCCCGTTCCGCCTTGGGCTGTGCCGCCCCCGTCGCCGTCGCAACGTCGTACCGCCTGCGCGCGCGTTCGCGCACGGGCCACGTCGCGGGCGCGCGCTAGCCGCGCCCCGTGGCGAGTCAAGGCCCGCTGCTGGCCTTGACTCCGCCCGGGCTGGGCTGGCAGCCTGGGCCCGCCTGTCGGCGCCCAGGAGTGCTAGATCCACCGGATCTAGCGGTTGCAGCGCGTAGTTAATTGTGTAGATCTCCAAAATGGTGAAACTTGTTTTGTTTGTTTACTCTATGATAGATCTACCAGGAAAAATTATTGTTGAGCATGTTAGAGTCGTGTGCTTTGAGTTATATTTTATTCATTCCAAATCAAGTTAATTGCTTAACTTGCTGTGTGATGCTCTAAAAATGCCAAATTAAATCTTGTTAGATTCCTTGTGAAATGCTCTATCTAATGATGTAACTTGTATAAATGACCCTAGGCTGTTTGATAGGGTTTAGTGTGTTTATTAGTTTTCTGCCCTGCAAGCTTATTAATTTCATAACTTAGATTTGAAAAATGATAAAATGGGAAAAAACACTTCTCTTACCTTTGTTGTCATGTCTATGCTTCCTGGTAATTTTCTGTGGATTTATGGAAATTTTTTGCATGCCTTTTAAGATTTAACTTGTGCAAGGCAGCTGAAAATTGTAAAGTGCATAAGTAATTCTATGAAAATAATTTTGCTGCAAATTCAACTCTCATGAGTTCCTTTTGAGATTTCCTATATGGATAATTTAAATCATGATTTATGCTTGTTAAGTAACTCGTTTGAGCAAATTTCGCTTATTGGTCCCTATGATTAAAGTGTAGTGATCGAGTTTTCTTGTCCTTATCATTTGTATTGCTTCCTTGTTTGGAGTGATATTTTTTTCTTCTATTGCATATCATATATACCACATCATTTTCATATCATCGGCATCATTCTAATGCATGCATCTCATTCATGCATTATAGGGCGTGATTGGTTACCGCATGCCCCAGCCTGCATCGCACCGGCCGAGCCAGGCTCTCCTTGGCCAGGCTGCTGCCATGCAATTGCTCACCGTTTGGTTGCCTGGGCGCATGCAGCATGGCCAAGCAGGGAAGCTGTTTGGTTGCCTGGGCGCACGAGTTGTCCTTGCACCGCTGCTCTCTCCTCTTATGCACCTCGCGCATCCCAGCCTGCATCGCGCCGGCCTGGCCCGACAAAAACGCTCGATTCCTACGTTTCCCGCGGGCCTGGCTGGGAGGCGCATCTTGCACCACAGGAGCCTGGCTCGGCCACTGGCGCAGGCAACCAAACGCTCAGAAGTTGCATGCCGAGAGCCTGGCCGGGCTGGAACCAGGCAACCAATCACGCCCATAGTGACCAAAACGCCGGAGGACGAACCTGTTGAGCCCGCCGAGACCGTCGAAGCCAAACCGGGAGCCGAGTTTGTCGTTGAGCAAGAAAATAACCAAGGCAAGCAGCTAAGCATGATTCCTTGACCCGCTTAACTTGTTTAGAATTAGTTATCTCACTTGAGTATATATGTTTATGCTATATATTTATCTATTACATCGTCGATCATAATTTCATGCTATGACTTCCCTTGCTTTTACTTCCACATCCTTAACATGTGTAGTTAACAACTAATTGATTAAGCAAATGCTTAGCCATGCTTAGAGTCGGTTTTTAGTTTGCAAGAAGCTTTGGAATAGGGTCACCTTGCTCACTACACCACTTTTAGCTATATTCGCGCTTATTCGGTTTAAATGTTGGAAGTTCGGAAAGGTTTAGTTGGGAAGTTATGTCATGATTCGAGCGGAAGGTAGGGCCTGGAGAAAGGAGTCTCGGAGGCATAGTCCGCTTGAATCGGTTAAGGACCGTCCGTGGATGACCTCGGATTTGAGCACTTATCGTACTACCACATATCCATTCATGGGGTGGATAAACCGATTACCTTCTATTTCTAATCTTTGATGCACGGTCCTAGATGCGTGGCCATAGGGCTTTGTAGAAAGGCTTAGGGGTGTCCCCGGTGGACCTAGGTAACTCTCCGCGCAAGTTAGGCGTGATGTTCAACGATTAAAACTTGTCGGGAAAGGTTGATGCGAGTACCCCTTTGCTCAACGTGATCGATTGAGTGAGTCGCATGGTCATTATATCGTGTGGTTAAAGAAGTACACCCCAATTTCCAATGTAATCTTCGTAGAAGTATCGGTTTTGTTGGATGGTACATGTTACCTCTTTTACGATGCATAGTGGTTGGATGATTCAATTAACTAAAACCTGAGGTGGGTTGGGCAAGTTAATTAAAATGCTAGGAAGTTAGATGGTGAAATTAGGGAGCTCATGCTTACTTAATATTACTTAACCTTAAAGCCTTATTTTTGTGAGCCTTCATGTGCATAATCCTTGGTTATTATTTAGTCGCGTAAGTCTTGCGAGTACCTTTTCTACTCATGTTGCTTTATTAATTAAGTTGCAGGTGAGCCGGATGTGGTGTTTGGCCACTTCTACCTCGCCGATTCCGGCGCGGGTGAGGAGTAGACCGATGTGGATATGATGGTGTCCTTAAGCAAGATGCCATTGTTCTATCTCGTTATGTTTATTCGCTGCGCTTTCGTATTGGGGATATCAGTTTGAACATTAAACTTTATGGTTTATGCCTCTCTCGAATTTTAAGTGTGAGCCCAAGGCTTGTATCTCGTATTTGGACCTTTAAATTCCAGATTGGGAACCTTCCTCTATATTACTCTTGTAATGACTAGTTGTTTAACTTTATATTAAAACTTGGTCTTTGTGGATCATCGGTGATATATGGGCTTGTGACGGTGTGTGTATGCATGATCTTAAGCATATGGTGGAGCACATGCTGGGACTATCGGATTTTATATCATTTTTAGATAATGATGGGTTGGTCCTTTATAATGTAGATGTGGGTTAACCCGTGGTACGCCATTAGTGCGAGCGCGTGTTAGTTCTCATCTTCATAAGAAGAACCGGCGGTTCGCTTAAAATGATGTTAAATTAGGCGGTTTTCACAGTGCCAAAACCTGCAAATAGTGTTTCTGCACGGGGAACAGATTGAGATGGATGCAACCTGCTTTGCTTGTGATACAATCATTAGTGGTAGATTTTATACTTCTATACAACTCAAGGTTGAATGAGTCTGCTCAATTATCAAAGAGTTATAAAAATTTATTCTTAGCAATGGAAAAGAAGCTACCAGGTGATGAGCAGAGAGAACGCTGCTGCGTTCACCGTTCAACAAGTCCACACCCTGGCCCACTGCATCCATTGCAGTCAAATATGTCCAGCCCATGTTTGTTGAAACGATGAGATGCAAAGTACGAATTTCCTGCATCCATTCTAGAAAAACAAGAGCAGTTAGGTGTCCTGTCACCTCAACTCAAGCCTGCATAAATATCGCTGAAGAGCCCTTTGATTTCCCAAAGGACGGGTACACCTTCAGGGTTCAAGCCGACACTCTGTGGTTCTCAATGGCGTCCGCATCTGTTAGAGTTCGCAGTCTGACTGTGCTAGTACAGGCCTTGGTGATCGTCTGCGTGGTGATCATGTGCAGCTGCAGCTACACCTGCGAGGGCCGTCGATGTGCGTGATGATCGAGCACGAATCCTAGTTATACTTTGTTTCTACATTACTTTGCTCCTTTTGTTCAGAGCATGCATACTGCTTGTCTTTGCAGATCGGCTAATAAGACTTCGGTATATATGCATCTGTGCAGCTCTGCTCCCGTTCTTCCGTGAGGAGAAGCCGCCCATCGCACTTAAACCTGCTCCATGCTTTATTCCGCCGTGCCCCAAGAACTGATGCACAGGTGGGGCATTCTGTACGAGCATCTCCGTTCCTACTGCGAATAATATACAAGGGAATGATGGTAGCTTAATACAGCAAGTAATAACAGATGCTCAACTCACGGGCTAGTGCTGTCCCAAGCACACGATTCTCAGCAGTTTGTTGAGGTCATAATAATAAAGGGCCACACAACTCCTACATAGTGTGTCTGTTGGAGTTTCCTGCTTTGTTTGTGCTAGAGTGTATAGCTGTGTGCGTATTCTTGAGGCCCATATTGGGCGTATAGGCCCATACTGGGCGGCCCATGTCGGGTATATACATCTTCTTGTATTACAAGTCATATTGGCTATATAATGAGAGGTCACCCCCCCATATAGGGTGTGGTGTTTTTCCTATTCCCTCTATCTGTCAACATGGTATCAGGGGAAGCAACGATCCTTTCGTTTCCGCTCCCTTCCTCTTCCGCTTCCGCTCCCTCCCTGCGCCCCACCTCTCTGCTCTAGGGCGCCACCTCCTGGCGCCGCATCTCCTCCCCTTCCTGCGCGCCCTACCTCAGGGCCGCCGCCATGAACCTCTCCTCTTCCTCCGGCGCCGCCAGATCGGACGCCTCCGCGCCTGTGTTCCCCCCCGCACCAACACAGGCCATCGTCGTCCACCCCTACACCACCGTCAACGTCAAGGCTCACGTTCCCGTGACCCTAGACATGAAGAGCGGCAACTACTCCAAGTGGGCGTCGTTCTTCACAGCTTTGTGCGGCAAGTTCAGCCTCCGCCGCCACATCGACGGCACCGCAGCGCAGCCCGACAACCCAGATTGGGACGTCGCGGAGTGCTGCGTGCGCAGCTGGATCTTCGGCACCGTCGACAATTCCGTCCTCGACCTCGCCATCACCGACGAGAACCAGACCGCGCGCCATCTCTGGGTCGCGATCGAGGCTCTGTTCCGCACCAACACGGCCTCCCGCGCTGTCTTCCTGCTCGAGGAGTTCCACACCCTCAAGCAGGGCGACTCCACCATCGACGAGTACTGCCAGCGCCTCAAGACGAAGGCTGCTGCCCTTCGGCAGGTCGGCAACCCCATCTCCGACTCCCAGCTCGTTCTCAGCCTTCTGCGCGGCCTCAATCCTCGCTTCGACTCCACCGCCGACGACATCGCCAACGCCACGGATCTTCCGTCCTTCACGCGTGCCCACGAGCTGCTCTCCCTCAAAGAGCTGCGCCTCGCCAACGACGCGAAGAACACGGTGGCCACTGCCCTCGTCGCCTCCACCACCGCCTGCTGTACCAGCCCCTCTTGCCGCTCATCCTTTGCGGGGGTTGCTACGGGCGGTAGCAGCAAGGGCGGGGACAGCGGAGGCAGCGGCGCGCCCAAGCAGAAGGGCGGCAAAGGTGACGGCAAGGGTCGCCGATCAGGTGGTCAAGGAGGCAAGGGCACTGGCGGCCCGCAGACCGGCGTCCTGCAGGGCACCCCACAGGGGGGACAGTACCGCCCAATGGGACCCTGGGTATGCTTCAACCCGTACGCCCCTCAGGGTCCCACGGGTCAGCAAGCCGGCGGCTCCTGGCAAGGCGACCGCGGCGGGTGGCAGGGCGTGCAGGGCGGGCGCACGCCCGGCCTCCTCGGCGCCAACCCCCAAGCGCACACCGCGTTCGCTCCGGCTCAAGTCTCCACCCCTCAGATGTGGGATCAGGCCGGCCTCATTGCCGCCCTAAACCAGATGGCGCTCCAGAACTCCAACTCCTGGGTCATGGACTCTGGCGCGACCTCCCACATGCACTCGTCGGATGGTATACTTCTCTCCCGCCACCCCCCCTCTCATCCCTTCATCACCGTGGGCAATGGTCAGACCATCCCGGTTTCCAGTCATGGCAGCTCATACCTACCCACCCACACGTCCAATTTTTCCCTTCATAATGTTCTTGTTGTCCCATCTCTAGTGCGCAACTTGCTTTCAGTTCGCCAGTTCACCAAAGACAAAAATTGCACTATTGAATTTGACGCTCTTGGTTTTTCTGTTAAGGATATCCCGACCAGTCGCGTGATTCTTCGCTGCAATAGCTCCGACGGCCTGTACACCATCCCTGCCAGCCCTGCAGCTCCACACGCCAGTCTCGCCATCTCCACCAGTCTCTGGCATCAGCGTCTTGGTCATCCTGGGGTCGCCACCATAGAGTTGCTTAGAAATAATGCCTCCATCCAGTGTAATAAATCTAGGCAGCCATTTTGTCATTCATGTCAACTTGGCAAGCATGTGCGTCTGCCGTTTAGTGCCTCTAGTTCTATCAGCACTATACCTTTCGACCTAGTTCACTGTGATGTCTGGACCTCTCCTGTAGCGAGTATTTCGGGTGCTCAGTATTACCTCGTCGTTCTTGATGATTTTACTCATTTTTGCTGGACTTTTCCTCTTGTTCACAAGTCCGAAGTTACTGGTCATCTAACCAACTTCTGCAGCTTTGCCCAGACACAGTTCGGCCTTCCCATTAGAGCTGTTCAGGCTGATAACGGCACTGAGTTTGTTAACAATGCTCTCGCCACCTTCTTTGCATCCCGCGGCATTCACCTACGTCTCTCGTGCCCTTACACCTCCCAGCAGAATGGCAAAGCCGAGCGCGTTCTCCGAACCCTCAACAATAGCATTCGCACCCTGCTCATTCATGCTGGCATGCCGCCCAAGTATTGGGCCGAGGCTCTCGCTACGGCGACCTATCTCCTAAACAGGCGACCCTCCTCTGCTATTCAGAACAGTGTTCCCTATGAACTGCTCCACCACCAGCCACCCGACTACGCTCATCTTCGCGTTTTCGGCTGTCTGTGCTATCCCAACATGACTGCCACTACCAAACACAAGCTTGCTCCTCGTTCAACACCTTGTGTCTTCCTCGGTTATCCCTCCTCCCACAAGGGGTACCGCTGTCTCGACCTCACTACTCGTCGGATCATTATCTCTCGCCATGTTGTGTTCGATGAGACCTGTTTTCCGTTCAGCGCTCACCCACCCAGTGTGCCTCCGAGCTCTCTGGATTTCCTTCTTTCAGGTCACGCCACCCCAGTACCTCGAACTGCGGCTCCTACTGCAGTTGCTCCGTCGCTTGTCGACGTCGAGCAGCCGCGGTCCCGTGCTCACCTGGAGGAGCTCCTCGAGGACCCTGCTGTCCTCCAGGTTGGGCCGGTTGTCGGCCACGTGCCGGTCGCAGCTCCGGCCGGCCCTCCCCCAGCTCCAGTCGCCCCTCCTCCACTCCGGGTGTACACTCGGCGTCGAGCACCGAGGGCTCCTGCAGCTGCACCGGCACCAGCGCCCACTGCTGCTGGTCCAGCTGCACCTCCCGTGGCGGCCCCTCCACCGCCGCCTCCTCCGCCGCCTCCACCGCCGGCTCCAGTCAGCCAGCCTGTGACGCGGTCTCAGACAGGCTCCCTGCGGCCTGTTGAGCGCTACGGCTTCCCTCCAGCTCCTACGGCTCAGATGGCCTTCGCAGCCACTGCCATCTCCCCGATCCCGGGGAACTACAGGACCGCCCTGGCAGATCCACAGTGGCGGGCTGCCATGGCTGAGGAGTACTAGGCGCTCGTCGACAATGACACTTGGCGGCTCGTTCCCAAGCCTCCTGGTGCCAATATTGTGACGGGCAAGTGGATTTATAAACATAAATATCACTCCGACGGCACACTTGCCTGCCACAAGGCTCGCTGGGTTGTTCGCGGCTTCACCCAGCGACACGGCGTCGACTACGGCGAGACGTTCAGCCCCGTCGTCAAGCCTGCCACGATCCGGGTCGTCCTCAGCATCGCTACTTCACGACGCTGGCCGATACACCAGTTCGATGTGAAGAATGCCTTCCTTCACGGACGCCTGGAGGAGATCGTCTACAGTCAGCAGCCTCCTGGCTTCGTCGACCCTGCTCATCCTGATCATGTTTGCTTGCTACAGCGCTCTCTTTATGGTCTGAAGCAGGCTCCGCGAGCGTGGTACCAGCGTTTCGCTACCTACCTTCGCCACCTGGGTTTCGTCGCCTCTGCCACCGACACCTCCCTCTTTGTTCTTTAAGAGGGAGGCGCCACCGCCTACTTACTGGTGTACGTCGATGACATCATCCTCACGGCTTCTTCGTCGGACTTGCTCCGGCAAATCACAGCTCGTCTTCACTCCGAGTTCGCCATAACGGACCTCGGAGAGCTGCACCACTTCCTAGGGATCTCCGTCACGCGCTCCTCCGACGGGCTGTTCCTCAGCCAGCGCCAGTACGCGTTGGATCTTCTCCAGCGGGCAGGCATGGCCGAGTGTCACTCGACGTCGACACCTGTTGACACTCATGCCAAGCTCTCGGCTACCGAGGGTCCTCCTGTCGCCGACCCCTCTGAGTATCGGAGCCTCGCCGGCGCCCTACAGTACCTGACCCTGACGCGTCCGGATCTGGCATATGCAGAACAGCAAGTCTGTCTGTTCATGCATGACCCCCGGGACCCTCACCTTGCGCTGATCAAGCGCATCCTTCGCTATGTGAAGGGCTCCCTATCAGCCGGCCTCCACATCGGCACTGGGCCGGTTGACAAGTTGATCGCCTACTCCGACGCCGACTGGGCAGGCTGCCCCGACTCCCGCCGCTCTACATCAGGCTTCTGTGTCTTCCTTGGCGACAGCTTGGTGTCCTGGTCGTCCAAGCGACAAACCACGGTGTCCCGGTCCAGTGCGGAGTCCGAGTACCGGGCTGTTGCTCATGTGGTCGCCGAGTGTTGCTGGCTGCGCCAACTCCTTCAGGAACTTCATGTCCCGTTGAAGGTAGCTACCGTGGTCTACTGCGACAACGTCAGCGCCGTCTACATGACTGCCAATCCGGTCCACCACCGCCGTACCAAGCACATTGAGATCGACATCCACTTCGTTCGCGAGAAGGTGGCTCTCGGCGAAGTTCGTGTTCTTCATGTGCCATCACAATATCAGTTCGCAGATATCATGACGAAGGGACTTCCTGTGCAGCTATTTCAGGATTTTCGGTCCAGCCTTTGCATCAGGAATCCTGATGCTTCGACTGAGGGCGGGTGCTAGAGTGTATAGCTGTGTGCATATTCTTGAGGCCCATATTGGGCGTATAGGCCCATACTGGGCGGCCCATGTCGGGTATATACATCTTCTTGTATTACAAGTCATATTGGCTATATAATGAGAGGTCACCCCCCCCCCCCCACATAGGGTGTGGTGTTTTTCCTATTCCCTCTATCTGTCAACAGTTTGTTACGATCAGATTGTTTTCCTGGGCTGTTAAACCGTTGTAATCATTCGTAATGAAGTGCGGATCGACCTCCGCTCGTCTTTCTGATGGTAAATGAAGTTGTTGATGCTGCTGTGATTTTACAGTGAAAAAGTATGGGATATTGTTCAAGCCTTGAGCTACCGACTGTGTTTATCTTAAGCAATTTTCATGCACAAGCTAATTTGCCACTTTGTTGAGTATGAGGGACATGATTTGGGCACCTTGCTCTCAGACATCTAAACTTTAAACCAATAAAAATACTTTAAACCAACGAAAATGACCTCACCGGCAATAGCTTATAATTTTAGTGATTGCGTGACAACATATTTGCACAATACAATGTGTTTGTCAATATATAGGTTTGACATGGTTTGATAGTTCCGGAGGATACAATGAAATAAAAACATTGGAGCCGGGATAAAGATGAAAATAAATCATGGAATGGCACAAAGATTTGTACAGACACACCCTATGATCCGGTGATGTCAGTTATGGTCGCTGGACTATCGGTTTTGATAACTGAACAAAACTGCATAGACTGTAGTATTGGAGTTAGGCTTAGGCATGAAGCTGCAAAGGATATGATCAAGGAATCACTACAGGAAAACAGGACATTTTCGTCGGCCAAAATTAATTTCGTCGGCCAATTAAGTGGCCGACGAAATTACCCATATTTTTTCGTCGGCCGTAACTGACCGACGAAATTACCTGTTGTTTTCGTCGGCCCAGATAGGCCGACGAAAACATATCACTATTTTCGTCGGCAACAACCTAGCCGACGAAAACAAGGACTTATTTTCGTCGGCTGACTGGCGGCCGACGAAAATAGAGACCTATTTTCGTCGGCCTCTCGTGGCCGACGAAAATAACGGGTCCTATTTTCGTCGGCAACCTAGGCCGACGAAAATAAAGTTACCCTAACTACCGCGCGCAGTACCCCCACCCTCACACCTTTCTTCCTCTCGCTCCCCAGCCCGACCCCGCGCCCGCCCGCCCCCGCCGCCGCCGCCCCCCGCGCGCGCCCCGCCTGGGCCCCCGCCTTCGCCCCGCGCCGCCCCGCGGCCCCAGCCTCCGCGCCACCGCCGCCCGCACCGCCCCCCCGCGCCCCGTGCGCCCTGCCGCCCCGCCTCGGTCCCCGCCTTCGCCTCGCGCCGCCCGGCCCCGCGGCCCCCGCCCCCGCCGCCGCCGCCGCCCCCCGCGCGCGCCCCGCCTCGGCCCCCGCCTTCGCCCCGCGCCGCCCCGCGGCCCCAGCCTCCGCGGCCCCACCCCCCCCCCCCCCCCCGCGCCCCGTGCGCCCCGTGCGGCCCGCCGCACACCGGCCGCCCCTCGCCGCCCCGTGTGGCTCGGCCCCGCGGCCCCGCGGCCCCCGCCTCCGCCGCCGCCCCCGTGCGCCCCGCCGGCCACCCCGCGCCCCTGCCCGCGCGTGCCCCTGCCCGTGCCCGTGCGCCGCGCGGCTGCCCGCGCGCGCCCCTTCCCGTGCCCGTGCGGCCCTGCCCCCGCGCGCGGCAGCCCTTTGCCGTGCCGGCGCCCGCGCGCCCCTGCCCGCGCGCGCCCCTGCGCCCCTGCCCGTGCGCCGCGCGGCTGCCCGCGCGCGCCCCTTCCCGTGCCCGTGCGGCCCTGCCCCCGCGCGCGGCAGCCCTTTGCCGTGCCGGCGCCTGCGCGCCCCTACCCGCGCGCGCCCCTGCGCCCCTGCCCGTGCCCGTGCCCGCGCGTGGCAGCCCTTTGCCCTGCCGGCGCCCGCGCGCCCGGGCACGTGCTGCCCCGCCCACGGCCGCCCGCCCCGCGGGCGCCCGCGCGGCTGTGCCCTGCGGCCACCTCCGCCGCATCGCGGCCCCGCCGCCGCTGAGGACCCACGCCGTGCCCCGCTGCCGCCCCCGCAGGCACCCACGGCACACCGCGGCCCACAGGTATACTTGCCCGTTCTCTTTGCTGCTAGTTTTGAACTGACCGAATAACTATTAAACTTAGTGATGCATTGTTGTCCACTACATAATTATTTGTATTACTCTTAAACTGTATTACTTTTAAAATATTTGTGTTACATTTCCTAGATAATTATTGTTTGCTTAGTATCGTTTATGAAGTAATATTTCTCACTTTGATGTGAAGTAGTTATTTTGAGAAAATGAGAGACGATCGAAGTTGGATGTATGATGGTTGGACAAGTAACGGAATACCTACGCGAGAGTGGATGGTCAACACACAGGCTTTTGTTGATCATGTTTTTTCGTTGTCTCCTGGTGGTGGTTTGGCAAAGTGTCCATGTAACAAGTGTCAGAATTGTTCTCGTCAAATCAAGATTGATATGGAGCGTCACCTATGCAAGTGGGGTTTCATGCCGAACTATAAGAGGTGGTATGAGCATGGGGAGTCACAGGAGCAGGAGCCGTACAACCTAGTTGATAGCTTTGAGGAGAACGAAGATAGGATGGATGCAATGATGGATGATTTTGTCCAACAGGTTGAGAATGCTGCTGAGGTACCGGAATATTTTGGTCTGCTTGCATCATCAAAAAAACCATTACATGGGGCTACTACTTTATCACAGCTTGCTGCTGTGACACGGTTAATGGCTATAAAGTCCAAGTACAACTTTTCAGTAAGTTGTTACAATGATCTTGTTGACTTAATTTCGGACATGCTTCCGAAACCTCATAAGTTCCCGAAAGATTTTTACTACTCAAAGAAGCTGTTAGCTAGTTTAGGGATGCCGTATCAAAAAATCCATGTGTGCGAGAACAATTGCATGTTATTTTGGAAGAACAATGAAAATCTCAAGTATTGTTCGTTTTGTAAGAAGTGCAGATACAAGAAGGTGGTGACAAAGGATGGAAGTGTGCAGATAACAAGTGTGCCCGTTAAGGTGTTACGGTACCTACCATTGAAACCCAGGCTTCAACGGTTGTACCTGTCTCTGAAGACTGCAAAACATATGAGATGGCATAAAGAGGGAATTCGTAATAATACAGGATGCATGAGCCATCCATCTGATGGTACAGCTTGGAAGGCCCTCGACCATTATGATCCAAGTTTTGCAAGCGACCCTCGGAATGTGCATGTTGGGTTGGCCACTGATGGCTTCACTCCCTTTAACTCAAATGCTGCCCCCTACTCATGTTGGCCAGTGATAACAATTCCATACAATCTTCCACCATCATTATGCATGAAAGATGAGTATGTGTTCTTGACGCTCATTATACCTGGTCCTGACAATCCCGGTAAGCATTTGAACATGTTCATGGAACCATTGATTGATGAGCTGCAAGACTTGTGGAATGGAGTTAGGACGTATGACAGCAGTCGGAAGGAATACTTCAATATGCGAGTAGCATTTCTTTGGTCTATTCATGATTTTCCTGCATATGGAATGTTCTCGGGTTGGAGCACGCACGGTCGTCTACGTTGTCCGATATGCATGGGTGATACAGATGCTTTTCGTTTGAAATATGGTGGCAAATTCTGCTTTTTTGACTGTCACCGTCGGTTCTTATCTCACGATCACCCGTTCAGGAGTCAACGAGATGTCTTTCGCAAGGACACAATCGTTACTAAGGGTCCACCCAAGCGTTTGACCGGTCAAGAGATTGTAGCAAGCCATTGTCGGTTAATTGCCACAGATGATGGGTTTGAAGGGGTCAAAGAGGAGCATAATTGGACTCATATAGCTGCTATTTGGAGCCTTCCTTATGCTACTGCTCTGATCCTTCCACATAATTTAGATGTAATGCATCAAGAGCGCAATGTTGCAGAAAGTATAATTAGTATGGTTTTTGATTTGAAAGATAAGACTAAAGATAATTTCAAAGCTCGGCAAGACTTAGCTGAAATATGTGTTCGGCCAACCCTTAATCCGAGACCCAATCAAGCTGGCCATATGGGGAAGCCACGTGCGAAGTACTATCTTAAGCCTGCGGAGAGGAAAGAAGTTCTTTTATGGTTGAAGAACCTTAAATTTCCTGATGGATATGCAGCGAATCTGAAACGAGCGGTGAACATTGTAACTGGAAAAATGAATGGTCTGAAAAGTCATGATTACCATATCATCATGGAAAGGTTGTTGCCTGTGATGCTACGTGGGTACCTCCCTGAAGAAATCTGGACAATTTTGGCCGAGTTAAGTTTTTTCTACAGGCAATTATGTGCAAAAGAAATTAACAAGAACACAATGAGAAAATTGAGTAAGGAAATACCTGTCTTAGTATGTAAGATGGAGAAGGTGTTCCCCCCAGGTTTCATGAATGTAATGCAACACTTGTTAGTGCATTTGCCTTATGAAGCTGAGGTGGGTGGCCCCATACAATACAGGTGGATGTACTTTGTTGAACGAGACTTAAAGAAGCTCAAAGCAACCATCGGAAATAAAACACGAGTGGAGGGATGCATTGCCGAGGCATTCTATCTTAACGAGATCTCACACTACACGAGCACATATTTTGCAGAAGAAAATAACATTAATGCTCATATACCGCGCTACCACACCTCGAATGAGACACCGAAGAGCAATCTCAAGCTGTTTCAGTGGACTGGCAAGGCCGTCGGTGCTAGTTTGGTCTATGAAATGTGCATACAAGAATGGAATACTGCATTGTTGTATATGTACACAAATATGGAGGAGATGGAAAAATATTTCGTGTAAGTACCATGACATATATCTCATATGTGAAGCACGCTTAGCAATGTACTTGTGCTAAATAAAGAATCTGTAGGTTGTTTGACCAGGAACAATGGAGATATGCACGACAACCAACTGCTAAACAGCTCGAAACCTTACGGCGTGAGGGTTTACGTGGTGGTCCAAATTTTGTCACATGGTTTAGAAGACATGTAAGCATCCTTACTCTAAGTACCTTATTTATATAACTTGTTATGAGTTAACAAAATTTTAAAACTTGTAGTGCATGAAGGATAGCAGTGTCCATGATGATCTAAGACAGCTTTCACATGGAAGCACGACTGCTAGGAGTTATGGTTGTTATGACATAAACGGATTTCGGTTCCGTTCAACCAAGTTTGAAGCAAAAAATCCACATGCCGCCACAACAAATAGTGGAGTTGTGACCACCGCAAGTGCCTCAGATGGTTCTATCACGGAGTATTTCGGTGTCATTGAGAATATAGTGGAGCTGAAGTTTGAAGGGTTAAAAGATTTAAGAGTTGTGTTATTTTATTGTGATTGGTTCAATAGTAAATTAGGTTCTGGGGTAAAGCATAATAAAAAACTTGGTTTAGTGGAGGTGAACCACAAATTGCGACTTTCTGGTTACAATCCATTTGTCCTTGCACATCAAGTTGAGATGGTCTATTACATGTCGTATCCATGCCGTTTGGAAAGTTTGGAACCATGGTGGATTGTTCAGAGAGTATGTCCTCCAGGTCGATTGCCTATTCCTGGAGATGAAGGTTACGATGAATGTGAGCTTGATCGTACTGTTTCTGAAGCATTTCAGGAAAATGACTGTGATGGAGCCTTTGAAGTTGATATTGGGATGGCACTTGACAGATTAGATGGTGACACTGGTGATGTAATAGTTTCTGAGGTTCGAAAGAAGAAACGGCCACGTCGTGCAAGTAAAGTAATGTTCACAACGTCTGAAACGCGGCATGGTACTACTCATGGTGGCCCCGTAGCTGAAGAAGATGACCCCGATGAATTTTAACATGTAATGTGATGTTATATGTAGTTTTTCTTAATAGTGTTCTATTTGGTAATTTTTGTTATGAAACTTGTTATCTTTTATTTACCTTTGCTTCATATGATATTAACTAACCATATTTTATTTTTTAGGATGAGGTCATTTGTGCACGCTCTGAAGGGGAAGGGAAAGAAGGATGTATCCTCGTCTTCAAGGAGTCAGGGAAAGAAGAATGATGGATCCGCATCTTCGGATAGGCCTTCTCTCTTTAGAGGCAGCAGTTCTCATCTGAGCCGAAGAAGTGCACTTCAGCGATGTCTAGATGAGGCTATGCAAGTAAGTCATATGTAGTTTGCATGTGTAATTTATTTTTTAATAACAATAAATATATATTTGTATTTGAACAGCAAGAAGAGGAAGGTAGGGGTGCGGATGAGGAAGAATATGTCGCGAACGTGGATGGCGATGGAGGTAGCGGAGAGGGAGATGGGTGCGAGGACAGAGAAGAGTGCGAGGATGGAGATGATGGAGATGCAGAGGAGGAGGAGGAGGAGGATGAAGAGGAGGATACTGCTGCACAAACTGTGTTCAGGTACTTACAATCATTTCATGAAAAATTTTGTATGAGCTAGCTAACTAATACACCACATTTAGATTTAGAGGCAACAATGTGATGACTCCTGCAGCAACCAATCCAGCAAATCGTCGACTGATTAGGCCACATGGGGATTGGTAAGTAATATATTTTATTATTGTCATTGTTTTATTTAATATATTGTATAGTTCCAATAAGAAACATGATGGATAACATGTTCTAATTGCAGGCAGTGGGACGATATTTGTTGGGAGGGAAAAAATAGGTTAAGACCTGTGAATGCAACATTGGGAACACTTTGTCGGTTTCACTACCCAGGAATGGTCACAGTTGGAGGTGTGCTTCAGCCTGCATTGAAGTGGGAGCATTATAAGCTGCAATCGGATGACCAGGGCGTCACGACGGCAGCGAGAGTTTGGAATGACTTTTGGGTACTTTTTTATCTTAACTTGTCTAACTTGTATAACTAATATCTATTTGATTCATTTATGAGTTGACTAATGAATTAATTTTTCTTTTTAGGAGAGGTATCGTTTGCCGGAGGAGGAGGAGCAGTGCCTACAAGATAGGGCTCGTTCTGTGTTTGACAAGGCAGCGACGAAGGTGGTGAGGGACATGATGTCCAATGCTCGTATACAGTGCGTTTGTTTGTACTACAAGAAAATAAAGCTGCAACACATGAACAAGAAATTGGGTGCTTCTGAGATATATCTTCGAGAGGATGAGTACCTTGAAGCTGATATTAGCGGTTTGCCTTGGTTGAGAAAGTGTCCGGATGCTTGGCGAGCACTTTGTGCTTATTGGGCTTCACCTAGCTTTGTGGAAAAATCTAGAATGAAGAGAGCTAATCGTCAAGCAGGACCACGGGTTACGCAGAGATATGGGGCTGATGGACATCTTCGTTTGGCTCGTCGAATGGTACGTGTTTATTATTCAATTTGTTTACTATGTGCTTACTTGCAATATCACAATTTTTTCTTTATCAGGAGGCACAAAGTGGGGTGGCACCAAGCTATATTGAAACATACATTCGAGGCCACCACGGCCCAGATCCTACACAGCCAGATTTGCTTTGCAGTGACAATGCCACGCAGACTCTGGTTAGTAAAATAATATGATTTCAATTAAGCGATGATTTCAATATAATCTTATTATTGGTTGTCTAAATGGTAAGGCGAGATATGGCAATGAAATGGTGTCACGTCATGGGGAGGAGTATGATTGGAGGACGAGTGATGTGGATGTCGGTGCATTATACTCAAGCGGGGGAGGGAAGAAACATGGCAGGTTTAGCATGTTGAATGGAGTTATTGATACAAGTGGTGCTTTGAGTGAGGCAAGGTGTTCCCAGTCCACTCAGAATTCTCGAGGCTACCAACAGCAAAGTCAAAGGGAAACTGTAATGCAGGAGAAGATAAGGCAGCATGAAGAGGCGATGCAGAGGCAAGAGGAGTGGGCAAGGCAACAGCACGAGTACATGCAAAAAAAATTTCGCTCAGCATCGACAGATTCAGGTACTATGCAAGTTTTATATTTTTTCAAGTCTTTATGCACTTTTCATTGCTATAAGATATTTAATCTACTTTTGGTTTGTAGGAAATGCTAGCGGCTACTCTTGGCTCACAATTTAATTTGCCACCTCTTCCTTCGCCTCCTCCTCCACCGCCGAATTTTGTACCATTTGTGCGTGTACCGTCTCCACAAGTGGTAATTATATCGTATAACTAGCAATGCTCAACTTGTCTTACATATGCGTACTAAATAGATTTAACTTTTTCTATAATCAGGGTTCGACGAGTACTCATCCTCGAGGAGTTTCCGCCAGCCCGTCCACGCCAGCATCGGCACCGCGTAACATTTCTGGAGGTGACTGCGGCAGCGGACATAACATTACCCCTCCTCCTTGATTTGTGTTTTCGCGTTGTAGGCTCTTGCACTTGCCATGTAGGACTAGCAGGGGAGCGTGTCGAAAGTACTTCGGTGGATAACTTGCTTTGGATATGTTATGCTTTGGATATGTTTGTTATGAATGTTAAGTAGGCCTAGCAGGGGACCGTGTCGAAAGTCCTTCGGTGCAGAACTTGCTTTGGATATGTTATGCTTATGGATATGTATGTTAAGTAACTGCTTTGGAGGTTATCGATATCATGTGATATCGTATCTCGTTCTTCAATTATATTTATTGGATGTTGATGTATTTCATAAATATGATCTGATTGTATGTTGATGGAGGATCTATATAGGGCATCAGGTAGCTGAACCTGCTGGCTGGAGGTCCCAGTATTTTCGTCGGCCACCTGGCCGACGAAAATACTGGACAGTTGTCCAGTATTTTCGTCGGCTTCTGACCGACGAAAATATACTGCGATAATTTCGTCGGCCTTGGGCCGACGAAAATACTCCATGTATTTTCGTCGGCCAAGTAAGCCCACGAAAATGGCTAACTTATTTTCGTCGGCTAACTTGGCCGACGAAAATAGGGGTGTATTTTCGTCGGCTTTTGTGGCCGACGAAAATAGTCCTATTTTCGTCAAGTTTATTTCGTCGGCCTATTTTCGTCGGCAAGCCGATGAAAACGACTATTTTCGTCGGCATTAGGCCTATTTTCGTCGGCTTCTGCCGACGAAAATGTCCTGTTTTCCCGTAGTGGAAGGTCGGTACATGCCGTATAATATGGTGCTCTGGAAGAATATACTCCCGAGAAATGGTGTTTATGTCATGGATTGAAGCAGCCGAAGACCAAGATATCTGCATACACTGTACTATCTGGTGCTAGGCAAAAATACACGTAGTAGTATTGAATAACGAAGTCAACAAAAGGCATCGAAGATGTGCGTGTTTTGAAATTTATTATTTTACTAATAAAACAACATGCGGAGTCATTCTAGATAAACAATATCGGTATGAGAAATTTTACGATTGTTGGAAAAATAAGGACCGTCCGTCGAAAAGAATCTAGTAGTTGAGAAATAGAAATAGAAAGTACCTAAAGAAAAAAGTACTGGAAAGTATAAAAAGGTGGGCCTAGTACCAAAAAAGTGGGACTGTAACTCATATTAATTTATTTTTTATTTTGATAAAGGGTATATTTGTAAACTTTGAGAGAACCGTTGCAAATCCAGGTTATTTCGGTGTACCGTCACAAAACCCTTATTTGGATCATTCTAGCACCACGGTTGCATCATTCATGACTGTTCATGCATCGCCTAGATGAGCGATGGTTACAACTTACAAGCATCAAGCAAAAGCTGCCATCAAGTAAATGCAGAGTGTGGAAGGTACCGCTGCAGGTGCCAAGCATATATATGCGGATTGCCGGCCACCGGCCGTCGGGAGGATGCTGGTGATGAGGCGATGATACAACGATGCCATACAACGTAATAGTGTTTTGTGTCGCAGCATGCAAATCGGTTTTCCTAAGAACGAATCAAAGTTGGGTGCGAGACGGGATCCGGGGGAGCTGGGAGATGACGAACGAGCGGAACGGGGCCGGATGCTCGCCGAGCGGGCCAACCGCATCTGCAACGTGCGCCAAATGGATTGATCACGATTGAGGATAGGAAAGAGGATTGGTTGCTGAAAAAGGGACAATTACTGTAATATCCTTATGTCTATAAATTGAGTTCTAAAATTATTTCTCACAGATCATTGTAAAAGAGCTCGATCGGTATACATGCAAATAAATAATACTTGCAGGATATATTTGTACTGATTTGCATCTCCAAGCACGTAACTAAATAATACATACATAAAGTCTTATTGATCCCCTACAAGATATCTTTTCGGAATAGAAGGTACAAACAGGAACTCTACAGTGCTCATCACAATAAATTTCCTTACCGGGACCCTGACCATAACAGGGTATAGCCTCTCCATCACACAAACCCGCCATGATGCCTAAACTTGCCAATAGTACTGTGATGCAAGCAACATTATATTGCTTGTGATACAAACGTTAGTGGTAGATTTTGTACAACTTCTATATATACATCTCAATGTTGAATGAGTCTCCTCAGTTTTAGAGAGTTACAGAAATCTGCTCTTGGAAAGGAAAAGAAGCGGCCAGGTGATGAGCAGAGCGAACGCTGCGCTCACCATTCAGCAATTACACACCCGGGGCCTCTGCATTCGTTGCAGTCAAATAAGTCCAGCCCACCTTTGTTGAAACTATCAGAGCCAAAGTACGAATTTCTTGCATCCATACTAGATAAACAAGGGCACTTAGGTTTCCTGTCACCTCAAACCTTTTTTTTGGGATAAAGGAATATCCTAGCCTCGAACGCTCACAGGTGAGTGTCTACAGCCAACATAGACACAATACGCAGACTGCAACCAAAACAGTTTTAAACATTAAACACAACCAGCAGAGCAAGGACTAGCCTAAACCTCCAACTGAAGATCAACCATGTTAACCCCCCAATCGCCTCCTGCAATTCCACACGTCAGATGCGCCAAAATCCAGCAGTACACTTTCCAAGCGCCTGCACATCTTCTTCGGGAACTCCCTCGTTTCCTCTTTAGATAACAGCGACCAAATTCTCGTTCAGTATGTCCCCCTAGAGACGATCCGCAGGTACGAGTTAGGCATGGTTCAACTAAAAACTGCATCATTTCTAGTTAGCCAAATAGGCCAGCATAAAGCTTGGTGCTTGTTTCCTAAACTTGTGAGGAAAACCCTCAAGCCAGGAACCCAACGGTTCTGAAACAATAGAAGGGGATTGAATTCCAAACGTATAGAACAGAGAATTCCATACAAATTTGGCTATATGGCAGTCAAAAAAAGATGTTGTATAGTTTCATTAGAATAACAGAAACAACACCTACCCTCCCCCTTCCAGTTTCTCTTGATCAAATTATCCTTTGTGAGTGTCACCCCTTTTTCTAGATACCAAAGAAAGATTTTAATCTTAAGCGGTAATTTCAGTTTCCAAAAAATATGTCTCCTAGGCACCCTCCGAGACAGCATCATGTCACTATACATGGCTTTTACGGAGTAAGTAGATTTTGTACCTAGTAACCGTACCCAACTATCTCCAGCTTCCCCCAAACTCACACTAAGGACCAAAGTAACTAGATCAAACCACATCCTAAGTTTGTCCCCTCTCAGAGCCCTTCTAAAGGAGATATTCAGAGGTCTAGAACTTAATGCACTAGCCACAATCTGATTTTTTCCTTCTTGAAATATTGTACAGAGCAGGGACCGTTTCATCAAAGGTTCATGACCAATCCACCAATCTTCCCAAAACCTTATTTTCTCACCATTTTTGTACCACAAACTTGCCGCTGTAAGAAGATGATCCCTGGCTTCTAGCAGCCCTCCCCAAAATTGGGAATCCCCTGGTTTCTTACTTACTTGAGCCGAAGTGCTATTCCTCAAGTACTTTCTTTTGAGAACTTGCTGCCACACACCATCCTCATTCAGTAGTTTGAACACCCATTTGCTTAAGAGACACACATTCTGAATGTCCAGGTTTATTATCCGTAGACCACCACACACTTTGGTAAGCAAAGGATGCTCCACTTAGCCAACCTGTACTTCTTTTTGTGCCCATCACTCTGCCTATAAAATCTAGATCTGTAGTAGTCTAACTTCCTTAGTATTCCTTTAGGAATTCTAAAAATGGACAACATGTATAGAGGCAGGCTAGACAAAATGGAGTTTGTCATTACCAATCTGCCACCCGTTGATAATAACTACCCTTTCCATCAACTTAGTTTCTTCTGAATTCTCTCCTCAATTTGATTCCAATCTCTATTGGCAAGTCTATTTTGGCTCATTGGAATTCCCAAATACTTGAAGGGAAAAGCTCCCTCTTTACAACAGTATGGACAATCCATCATCCACCAGATGGGGTATCACACCCTTGATCTGCTCATTATCCCTGGCCCTTGTTACTAAAACAGCTAGCATATCAGCCACCGCATCGAAAGCACAGGGGATAGAGGATCCCCTTGCCTCAATCCCTTTCTAGTTTGGAAGCAGCCACTTATCTCATCATTAACTTTAATTCCAACACTTCCACCACTTACAACGTTTTCAATCCATCTACACCATTGAAGTGAAATACCCTTCATCCTTAAAGCCTGCTGCAAAAAACTCCAGCTAACTTTGTCATAAGCCTTTTCAAAATCTAGTTTCAGCATAACTCCTTTTTGTTTTCTCCTCTTAATTTCATGGATTGTGTCACACCCGGTTTAGGAAAGGTAACCGAATGAATCCCATATGTGCGCCAGGATCAAGTTCCACACATACAGTAGACGTCACAAGCGAATATCCAAAGCAGTGCATTAACGAATAAGAGTATAATAGTACTTTATTACATGACCGACAGTCTTAATCTTAAGCGAATAATTAAACGTCGATAAATAGCAGCGGACTTCAACTTCACAGGCAGTTGACTGGGAGACACTCGCCTAGAAATCTCCAATTTCTTCGGGAAACTCCGGAAAGTTATCTTGTTCTGAGCAGCATTGGTTTTAATAAAGCAAGCGTGAGTACACTTATGGTTGGTACTCAGCAAGTGGAGTAAATTATATGACATGCAAGGCCAAATCAAGGGTAAGCTGACATGGTTTGACTGCGATAAGCATTTTAGTTGGTCAAGTTTTATTTAGGAAGCATTAACTAGGTTAAAGTTTATACCAACCCTTATATAAAAACTGATTAGATAAACAACAACCACAAATAAAGAACATCAGCTTAATTCATTCTTCAAGTTCAATTATCATGTGAGGGTCCAAGCCGCGCTTAACCGTGAGCACGACTGATATATCAGTTTTCACTCTGCAGAGGTTGTACACTTTACCCACAGCTCGTGTTTCCCTTTATGCCCGGGTTTGCAAGGCCCTTAAACACTTCCAAGGTGAGTGGCAGGGATTCACTACGAGGCCTTTACAAAGATTTCCTAACTTATGACAATCCGCTAAGGTTTCAAGTCAAAACGGTCATAACTCCTCCTAATGAGGTGGACACCTTACCCAGGATCATATCACACCCTCAAGAGGACCGAGCTATACCCCGACGATGCAACCCCTCTTGCCCTTGCGGTAAGATCATCATAAGCCAAAGTTTCTAATTAATTAGCCAAGACCAGAGCCATATAGTACTGTGGTTGTACTGTTTTCCTAGGTGGTTCTCCATGTTCCAATTCATTCAATAATCTTATTCATCGCCATAACAGAATTCCAAAGGACATGAAAGGTATAGGAGGTAACATGATTTCCAACTATCCAAAAAAACTATTAATAAGCAACTAGCGTAGCTATAACATAAATAAAACAACACAGGTTTAAACAAGGAAGTTAAATAAAATCTAGTCATATCCTTAATTGGGTTCCATCATATTCTAGACACATGCATGCACAAAAGTAAAGGTGTAATTGTGATATTAATAGGACGGAAACATGATCAAGGACCACTTGCCTTCGTTAATAAACTGCTGCTGCTCAGGGAATTCTTCGGTCTTGCCCCTGCGGATCCTCGAACTGCGCACCATCTAACATCGCACACAAGCACATACAAACAAGCAAACAAAATAAAATAAGAACAGTACACCAATCAATGAAAACAGAACAAAATAATATTTTAGAAACATTGCATAAGTCGTAAGGATCGCGTGAGCGCAAGAATCGATGAAATCGGAGTTAAAACGGAGAAGTTAGGGCTAAAACAGGGTTTCAGGGGCTTATCTGCAAAGATTTGGATCTAAAAGGACTTAAAACAGAGAAACCAGGGGCTAGATCGTAATTAAACCCTAGACAGAGGGGTTAGAACACAAACCTAGGGATATTGGACGGCGGGTTCGATTTTGAAAAACCTCAAGGGCCTAAACAGAAGAATTAGGACCTAAACGCGAATACTTTTGAGCTGGGAAGGACGGCGGGTTGATTTCGGGGAAACTTAAGGGCTCATTTGCAAAATCGGCGCGGTTGACCGGTACCCGATCTGTTTGACTCGCGGGTTAGGCGGACCTGAGCCGTTGGATCTAGATCCAACGGCCAGAGGGGGACGGGCTGGCTCGGGCGGCGGTGGGAGATGCCGGCGGCGAGCTGGGGATGGCGGCGCTTCGCCGGAGACGCGCGATCGCGTGCTCCCGGCCTCGGTTTCGCGCGCGGGTTGGACGGGGAGCTAGAGGGCGACGAGGGGAACTCGTTTGGGGGTTAGAGAGGGAGAGACAGCGGCCGTAGGCGGCGGCCGGCGACGAGAGGCAGCGGCGAGCTTCGGTGCGCGCCGGGCGTGCACGGGAGGAGCGGGGGAGAAGGAGAAGACGGCGGCCGAGCATCCTCACCACCTCGGGATGCTCCGGGGGCGATCAATCGTCGGCGCGCGGCAGCGGGATGGCGGTGCGGCGGTGGCCCGAGGCGCGGCTGCTAGGGTTTGGGCGGGGGCGGCGGCTGCGGAGAGGGGGCTAGGGCACGGGGGCTGCGGCTTAAATTGGGGCGCCGCGGAGTACCAGGGCGTGCGGGCCCGAGACGGATGCGGCGCGGAGGGGCGGACCGAGCTCGGACTCGAGCTCAGGTCCGGCTCGGGCGCGAGGGAGGGGAAAGGCCTGACAGGCGGGCCCCGCCGGTCAGCGCGATAGGGAGAGAAGAGAGAGAGCGGAGACGGGAGCGAGGCCGCGGGGGAGAGAGCGGGTTGGGCCGGGGCGAGGAAAAAAAAGAATGGGCCGCGCGCGCGAGGAAAGAAGAGAGGGAAAGGCCGCGAACGGCTGGGCCGGGGGGGTTGGCGGGCTGCGCGAGGGGAGAGAGGAGGAAGGAGAGGGGGACTGCGAGCCGGGCTGCAGAGAAAAGAAAGGAGAGGAGGGGGTGGCCAGCCGGGCTGGGCCCAAAGGAGAAAAGAGAAAGGGAAAAAAAAGGAGACAAACAAACAAAAAGCTTTTGAGTTTGAAATATGAAATTGGAATTCAAAGAAAGACGACCAAAATATTAATGCAAAGAGCATGAGATGCACAACATATGGTTTTTCCCTATATTTATTTAATACTTTAAGAAAATTGCTTATCAAAAATCATGTAACCCTTTAGCCTATCATGTCATTCAATTTATTTTTGTACTTTGCAAAATTAGGGTGTTACAAACCTACCCCCCTTAAAAGGAATCTCGTCCTCGAGATTCGGCTGGGCTAGCAAAGAGCTGGGGAAAATCTGCCTGTAACTCATCCTCTCGTTCCCAGGTAGCCTCATCCTCTGAATGGTGACTCCACTGAACTCTGCACATTCGTACCCTCTTACTCCGGGTAGCTCTCTCTGCTGTGTCCAGTATTTTGATCGGGTGCTCCTCATAAGTCAAGTCCTCCTGCACATCCAGTTCTTCCAGTGGCAACTGCTCCTCGGGTACCCTCAAGCACTTCTTCAACTGAGAGATATGAAACACATTGTGCACGTCTGATAACCGTGCAGGTAACTCTAGTTGGTAAGCCACCTCGCCTTTCCGTTCTAGAATCTTGAACGGACCAATGTAACGAGGCGACAATTTCCCTTTGACCTTGAATCTGCGCAAACCTCTGATAGGTGACACCTTCAGATATACGTAGTCACCTTCCTCAAAGGTCAACTCTCGCCGTCGAGTATCTGCATAGCTTTTCTGCCTCGACTGAGCCACCTTCAGGTTCTCACGAACAACCTGTACCTGCCTTTCAGCCTCTTTAATGATCTCAGGCCCGAACAACTGACTTTCACCTGTCTCACTCCAATACAGCGGAGTCCTGCACTTCCTGCCATACAGTGCCTCAAACGGTGCCATCTTTAGACTGGCCTGATAACTGTTGTTATAAGAGAACTCTGCGAATGGCAAACTCTTATCCCAACTGCCACCATGTTTCAACGCACAAGCTCTGAGCATATCCTCTAACACCTGATTTGTCCTTTCGGTCTGCCCATCTGTCTGCGGGTGATAAGCGGAGCTGAAGTTCAACTTCGTATCCATTGACTCATGCAACTTTTGCCAGAATCGAGACGTAAACTGAGTACCCCTGTCTGATACTATCTTCTTAGGTACCCCATGCAAGCACACAATTCACGAGATGTACAACTCTGCCAATCGTGCACCTGTATATGTAGTCTTTACCGGTATAAAGTGAGCCACCTTGGTCAGCGGTCCACTATGACCCATATAGAATCGTAACCATCTTGTGTCCGTGGCAACCCCACAATGAAGTCCATACCGATTTCTTCCCATTTCCACTCCGGCACCTTCAAGGGTTGTAACAATCCGGCTGGTCTCTGATGTTCTGCCTTAACTCTCTGACACACATCACACAATGCCACGTGAGCTGCAACGTCACGTTTCATGCCATACCACCAATATCTTTCCTTCAAATCCTGATACATCTTAGAACTGCCAGGATGTATAGAATAAGCTGAGTCATGAGCTTCCTGCAGAATTTTCTCTCGGAGGCGGTCCACATCTGGTACACATATCCTCTTTCTGAACCATACTGTCCCATGTTCATCTTCAGTAAAATCTGGTGCCTTGCCTGCTTCTATCATCTCCTTTATCTCCTGAATCTTAGGATCCTTAAGCTGACCCTTTCGTATGTCCTGGTCGAGAGTCGGCTCTACCTCTATAGTGATTCCTTCCGTATGAGCGACGAACCCCAGGTTGAGTCGTTCAAATTCCTTGTACAACTCCCGAGGCATCTGACTAATCATCGTCGTGTTCACATAACTCTTGCGACTCAAGGCATCCGCAACCACATTTGCCTTCCCTGGGTGGTAGTGTATCTCCAGATCATAATCCTTGATCAGCTCTAACCACCTTCGCTGCCTTAAATTGAGGTCATTCTGAGTGAAAATATACTTCAAACTCTTATGATCGGTGTATATCTGGCATCGGTGACCTAACAAATAGTGCCTCCAAATTTTAGAGCATGTACCACTGCTGCCAACTCCAGATCATGCGTGGGATAGTTCTGTTCATGCTTCCGCAATTGACGGGATGCATATGCAATCACGTGTCCCTCTTGCATCAATACACAACCAAGACCCTGCTTAGATGCGTCACAGTAGATATCAAAGCTTTTGTAAATATCAGGCATAGCCAACACTGGTGCAGTTGTCAGCCTCTTTTTCAACTCCTCGAAACTGTCCTGACATGCCGCTGACCATATAAAGTTTCTTGTCCTTCTCTACAGTGATGTAAGGGGTTTCACTATCTTAGAGAAACCTTCAATAAACTCCTGTAGTATCCCGCAAGTCCTAGGAAACTCCGGATTTCCGAAACGGTCGTGGGTGGCTCCCATTTCAACACATCTTTTCTTTCCCTGGATCCACTGCAATACCTCCGCTGGTAATGACATGACCCAGAAATGAGATCTCATTCAGCCAAAATTCACACTTGCTGAGCTTAGCATACAACTGATTATCCCTGAGCTTCTGCAAAACGAGTCTCAAGTGCTCCTCATGTTCCTCCTCATCCTTGGAGTATACCAGAATATCATCAATGAATACCACCACAAACTTGTCGAGATACTCCATGAACACTTTGTTCATCAGGTACATAAAGTAAGCTGGAGCATTAGTCAACCCAACGACATCACCGTATATTCATATAATCCATATCTGGTAGTGAATGCTGTCTTGGCAATATCTGAAGGCCGTATCCTCAGCTGATGATAACCTGACCTCAAATCAATCTTTGAGAATACCTTGGCTCCCCTCAGCTGATCAAACAATCTTCTATACGCGGCAATGGATACTTGTTCTTGATAGTTACCTCATTCAAGGCCCTGTAGTCAACACACATCCGCTGTGTACCATCTTTCTTTTCAACGAATATCACAGGTGCTCCCCACGGTGACGAACTTGGACGAATGTACCCCTTACCTAGCAATTCTTTCAGTTGTTTCTTAAGTTCCTCTAATTCACCAACTGACATTCTATATGGCCTCTTAGCAATAGGTGCAGTACCAGGTAAAAGATCTATAATAAATTCAATATCACGTTCGGTGGCATACCTGGCAAATCATCCGGGAAGACTCCGGGTACTCGCTGACCATTCTGATATCCTCCATCGAACTTGCCTTCAACTGATTCACGCACAATCTGCTGCCGACGGAAGCGTTGCAACAAACTCGAATCTTTCACCTTCTGGACTAGTGAGAAGTACTGACCTTTTGGCACACTGAATACTGCATCAACTTTGCTCAGCCATCCCATTCCGAGTATGACGTCGATTCCCTTGGAATCCAGCACCACAAAGTTTGCACGGAACTCTCTGCCCACAATTTTGAAATTGACCCCAAGCACTGATACATGGCCCTCATATTTCCCCCAGGTGAACTAACTAGCATGTGGTTTGACATAGAATGCACGGGAATGCCATGTTTTGCAACAAACTGAGCGGAAATAAAAGAATGCGATGCGCCGGAATCAAACAAAACTGAAGCAGGGCAGAGTTGACTAGGAACATACCGAACACAAGTCCTGAGCTTCCTGAGCGGTCTCCGCAGCGACATGATTCACACGCCCGCGGACGTAGTTTTGCTGACCCTTGTTGCTCTGGGGCGTCTGCATGTTGTTTCGGGGCTGTTGCTGCTGCTGTGGTGTCTGCTCTGTCCACTGCTGTTAAACTGGCCTGGAGTGTTCTGGCCATTTCCCTTGGGACAACGGTTTGCATAGTGTCCTGCTTCACCACATCTGTAGCAAGTATTACCACCGGCGGGAGCAGTAGCATTGTTTCTCATCGGTGTACCCGTAGGGGTGCCCTGGCGATTCTGCTGAAAGTTGGAGCACTGCACTGACTGACTGGCATGTTGAGCTTGCTGCTGCGGCTGCCCTGTTGGTTGAAGCGCGGGTACTGACTCTGCCCGAAGTTGACATTCTGTCCCCCGAGCGGAAAGGTGTTCCCTGCGGGGCGTTGAAGCGAGGACGTGCATTACTGCTGAACTGCGTCGGTGGTTCGTACTTTCTTTTCTGCTCACCCATCTCCTTGCGAGCATGCTCCACCATGATGGCTTTGTCCACCATCTTCTGGAAACTGTCAAGGTGTGCACCATTAGTTGATATTTGATAGGACCAATCAGACCCTCCCTGAAGTGATCCTGCTTCTCCTCATCATCTGCGACATCTGCAGGGCGTAACGAGACAGTTGGATGAACTTGTCACGATACTCGCTCACAGACATTGCTCCTTGTTTCAATGCAAGGAACTCCTGCTGCTTGAGCTTCATCAGGCCCTTGGGTATGTGCTGCTCCCTAATTTGCTCCTGAACTCCTACCAGCTGATAGTGTCGGGGTTGTCATGAGCTGCTGTGTAAGCATCCCACCAATCTGCAGCGGTCCCTTCCAGTCTGCCCGAAGCATAAAGAACCTTCTCCCTGTCGTACACTGGGCGAGGTTGAGCATCTTCTCCACAGTCTTGATCCAGTCATCAGCTTGGAGTGGATCCGGTGAATGAGAGAATGTGGGAGGCTTGTGACTCATGAACTCCCTGTGCCTGTCCCTTGCTGGTGGTGGTGGAGGTGGTGGCGCTTGGTTCATCTGAGCCTGCATGTTGGCGATGGTGTTCGCCATGTTGGTCAGCAGCTGAGTCTGGGCGGCGAGGAACTGCTCCATTCCTGCGGTGGCGTCTGGTGCGGTTGACTTGGTGGCGGGTTGGGGTTGGTGTTGTTGCGCACCCTCCGTCGCGGCGCTGCAGGCTGATCGACTCCTGACCCGGACCTGGTGTTCACCATCTGATTGGGTTAGAAAAAGGAGACTCATGAATTCAATCATGGAAAATGGATAGGAACAAGGGCAAGGTAAAGATAGCGAAGGAAAAGACATCCCCAAAATTTTACTAAACTATATATTTGTATTAATAACTTGATTTGGTTGTGGTCATCACTCCACAACCTACCGCAATCATTACAAAGATCCAACTCAAACATTGTCACAAAACCAAGCACACTTTCACATTAATCTAATTTAACACACTATTAAGATCGTTCGTACTAACGATTACAAAAGACTCTTAGAAAACTCCTATCTAGAAAGAAAATTTACTCCTATCTTAACTCCTAAATCTATCCTCTAACGGTAGGTAGTGCGTAGCCGGGCTCTCCATAATGAATACGCTTGCGAGGGGGTGACTCCGGCAAGTACTCCTTTGGTTCAATGCTGTCGCACTCCGGAGGTAACACTGGATCTCCTCTCAGCCGAGCCTCCAGAATTGCCTTCTCCCTGATGGTCCTCATCAGCTTCTTCTTGACCTCCTGGATCTCTGCCCCGGCTGCATCTAGATCCGTGCTGAGAGCGGCGACCAGCTCCTGTGTAGTGTCCATGAGCAGACTTCCTTCCCCAGGGAGTGGAGCAGGAATCTGCGCACAAGTAGCTCCCCTCTTGCGTTGTGGAAACTGCTAAACTCAGTGCCCTGGAGCTCTTCCTTGTAAGCGTAGCAAAGAAAGTAGAGTGCCCTCCTGGCAGCTTCACTAGTCTCTGCCTCCAAAGTCCTCCTGGGCACCTCGTCAATGTGCTTAGAGTATTCCACCCAGCATCTAGGTCTCTCATCCGGAACGCAAATCAACACAGACACCAACCACTCTTCTTCCTGCTGTGCATTCTTGAACAAGTGAGCCTCAAAATGTGGCTTCCGCGGAAAGCCAATCCTCTGCATGGCCCTCCAGAGAAGCGCGGGGAATGGACCCTCGGCAGATTCCAAGTGAAGTATCTGCTTCTCGTAGCGAGGCTCAGGTGGTGGTGGGTTTGTGGCGACAGCTGGCTCCGGACCCTCATCTGGATCGTCATCGTCATCCCCTGGCGCATCGGAGTCCTCAGCATCACCCTTATCCTTGTCTCCATCTGCGGCACCTGAATCACCACCATCCCCTCCTGCAGGGCCCTCATTGCTGCCACTTGAGACCTCTGGATGGTCGTCTGGCAACTCCATGGGCTCCTCCTCAGTGTCGGTGTCCACCCATCCTCCATTGGAATGGTCGTAGTGATGGTCATTCAGTGGGTCGGACACTTCCTGCGAGTGATGAATTGGATGTGGTGGTCCACGGGTGCTCTTACGGGCAGTCTGCCTGATTCTGACCATCTGCAACAGAAGAGGACAACGCAAGATAGAGGGCATTTTAAGAGAGTGCTATGGGTGACCTTAAAGCAAGATAGCATTTTTGTAAACATCAACACACTTGAGAGACAAGCATGAGTTCGAGGAGAAAAAGATAGAAATAGTGGTATAACCAAGAAATAAGCAGTTTTCAAAAACAAGCAGGCAGAAGCTTGGCTACTAAGCAAGATAAGATTTAAAATTCGACCATTACTAGCTAGGCTAACGTCCTACAGTCAACACGGCTCTGATACCACTTCTGTCACACCCGGTTTGGAAAAAGTAACCGAATGCATCCCATATGTGCGCCAGGATCAAATTCCGCACATACAGTAGACGTCACAAGCGAGTATCCGAACAATGCATTAACGAATAAGAGTATAATAGTACTTTATTACATGACCGACAGTCTTAACCTTAAGCGAATAAATAAACGTCGATAAATAGCAGCGGACTTCAACTTCACAAGCAGTTGACTGGGAGACACTCGCCTAGAATTCTCCAATATCTTCGGGAAACTCCGGAAAGTTATCTTGTTCTGAGCAGCATTGGTTTTAATAAAGCAAGCGTGAGTACACTTATGGTTGGTACTCAGCAAGTGGAGTAAATTATATGACATGCAAGGCCAAATCAAGGATAAGCTGACATGGTTTGACTGCGATAAGCATTTTAGTTGGTCAAGTTTTATTCAGCAAGCATTAACTAGGTTTAAGTTTATACCAACCCTTATATAAAAACTGATTAAATAAACAACAACATCAAATAAGAACATCAGCTTAATTCATTCTTCAAGTTCAATTATCATGTGAGGGTCCAAGCCGCTCTTAACCGTGAGCACGGCTGATATATCAGTTTTCACTCTACAGAGGTTGTACACTTTACCCACAGCTCGTGTTTCCCTTTATGCCCGGGTTTGCAAGGCCCTTAAACACTTCCAAGGTGAGTGGCAGGGATTCACTACGAGGCCTTTACAAAGATTCCCTAACTCATGATAATCCGCTAAGGTTTCAAGTCAAAGCGGTCATAACTCCTCCTAATGAGGTGGACGCCTTACCCAGGATCATATCACACCCTCAAGAGGACCGAGCTATACCCCGACGATGCAACCCCTCTTGCCCTTTCGGTAAGATCATCATAAGCCAAGGTTTCTAATTAATTAGCCAAGACCAGAGCCATATAGTACTGTGGTTGTACTGTTTTCCTGGGTGGTTCTCCATGTTCCAATTCATTCGATAATCTTATTCTTCGCAATAACAGTATTCCAAGGACATGAAAGGTATAGGGGGCAACATGATTTCCAAACATCCTAAAAACTATTGTTAAGCAACTAGCGTAGCTATAACATAAATAAAACAACCCAGGTTTAAACAAGGAAGTGAAATAAAATCTAGTCATATCCTTAATTAGGTTCCATCATATTCTAGACACATGCATGTAAAAAGAGTAAAGGTGTAATTGTGATACTAATAGGACGGAAATATGATCAAGGACCACTTGCCTTCGTTAGCAACCTGCTGCTGCTCAGGAAATTCTTCAAAGTCTTGCCCCTGCGGATCCTCGAACTGCGCACCGTCTAACGTCGCACACAAGCACATACAAACAAACAAACAAAATAAAATAAGAACAGTACACCAATCAATGAAAACAGACAAATAATATTTTAGAAACATTGCATAAGTCGTAAGGACCGCGTGAGCGCAAGAATCGATGAAATCGGAGTTAAAACGGAGAAGTTAGGGCTAAAATGGGGTTCCAGGGGCTTATCTGCGAAGGTTTGGATCTAAAAAGGACCTAAAACAGAGAAACCAGGGGCTAGATCGTAATTAAACCCTAGACGGAGGGGTTAGAACGCAAAACTAGGGATATTGGACGGCGGGTTCGATTTTGAAAAACCTCAGGGGCCTAAACAGAGGAAAAAGGACGAAGCTGCAATTATTTTTGAACTGGAAAGGACGGCGGGTTGATTTCGGAAAAACTTAAGGGCTGTTTTGCAAAAACGCCTTGGTTGACCGGTATCCTGCTCTAATTGACTTGCGGTTAGGCGGACCTGAGCCGTTGGATCTAGATCCAACGGCCAGAGGGGGACGGGCTGGCTCGGGCGGCGGCGGAGCTCGTCGCCGGTGGCCTGAGCGGCGGCGCTCGGCCGGACTTCGCCGGAAAACACGATAACGCGTTGCCGGCCTCGATTTCGAGCGGGGTTTGGACGGGGAGACGGAGCGCGCGACGAGGAACGCAACTAGGGGGTTGCGAGGGGCCATCGGGGACGGCAAGAGGCGGTCGGCGACGAGGGGCGGCGCGGATAGGGCGGCGGAGCCGGGCGGACGCGGGGAAACCGAGGGAGGAGAAGAGGAAAGGCAGCCGGAGATCCTCACCACCACGCGGTGCCTCGGGGTGGCTCGTGCGACGGCGGGAAGCAGCGAGGCGGCGGTGCGGCGGTGGCCCGAGGCGCGAGCGGCAAGGGCAGCGGCGGCGGGCGCGGTGGCTAGGGTTAGGCGCGAGCGGCAAGGGCGGCGGTGGCGGGCGCGGTGGCTAGGGTTAGGCGCGAGGCGGCGGTGCGGCTAGGGTTTAGGGGCACGGGGGTTGGCGGCGCTTAAATAGGGCGGCCGCGGGTGCCTGGGCGTGTTGGCCTGAGGCGGAAACGGCGCGGAGGGGCGGACCGAGCTCGGACTTGAGCTCGGGTCCGGCTCGGGCGCGGGGAAGGAGGAAGGCCTGACAGGTGGGGCCCCCCTTGTCAGCGCCAGAGAGAGCGGAGAGGGAGCGGGACGCGGGCTGGAACGGGATGGAGGCGGGGTGCGGGTGCGCGGATGGGCCGGGGAAGGCCGATGGGCCGCGCGCGGGGGAAGAAAGAAAAGGGAAGAGAGAGAGAGGGCCGCGGCTGGGCTGCCAGGAGGAACGGGCCGCGCGCGCAGGAGAAAGAAGGGAGAGGAGGGAGGCTGCGGGCCGGCTGGGCTGGGCCCAAGGGAGAGAAAAGAGAGGGAAAAGAGAGAAGAACAAAACAAAATCAAAAAGGGCTTTTGAATTTGAACTGAAATTTGAACTCAAATTTAATCCAAATAAACTGCAACCAATGAAGCAATGCAAAGAGCATGAGATGCACAAACATATGGTTTTTCCTATATTCATTTTATACTTACGAAGAGAATTGTTTATCAAAATCTTGTAACCCTTTAACCCATCATGCTATTCAATTTATTTTTGTACTTTGCAAAATTTAGGGTGTTACATATGGTAATTCATCCACTTGTAGTAAATAGCTTTAATAAAAATCTGCCAAGACTAAAAGTAATGCAGTTGAGTCAGCTAACCTTAGAGCCTCATAACTCGTGTTATAATTGTTGGGTACAAGTTCTGTACTCACACTTGCCTTCTCTGCTCTTCTGTTCTCTCTTGGACATCTTCGACTACGGCTCAGTACCAGGTGACGTGGAGGACTACATCAGCGGACTCGATGATTTCTAGGCGTTGTCTCCCAGCCGACGTCCCTGTGGCGCCCTATTCTTCGTGTATTTATTTTACGCTTCCGCATTCCTTGAACTGATTCTTGATTCAGTTGTAATAAAAACATTCATTTATAATTTATACGCTTTATTTCGAGATACGTGTTGTGATATCTTGATGATTCTGTTGTATATATGCGTGACGTGATCCTGGCGCATATATGATTGCTCGATTTATGTTCTTATAAATTGGGTGTGACATATCTGCTCAACTTTACTTACATCAAAATCAAAGCGTTTTAGAGGGCCCTGTTGTTTCACCCACTTGCAGGGCACAGGCTTTGCCCCCCGTGCCCACTCTACCACTATAATCTCTGGGTCATCCTCGGAGTCTTCAGAATCTTCAGCGTCAACCATTACTACTTGACGTTTGAACTTATCTTGGTACAATTCTAGGTGATGTTGCTCATATATTGTCATTTTCTGCACCAGATGAGCCAAAGAGTTGAACTCCAGCTGGAAAACCAAATCTTTGATCGGTTTTACCAATCCCAAAGTCGCTAAATCGACTGCCTCCTTCTCTAAAATTTGAATCGAGTAGCATCAATTCATGACTTCCCTGAAACGCTGGATATATTCCGCCACTGTTTCTCCTCGCTTCTGGCGGACCTGTGCCAAATTAGCAATCCCAGCTTCTGCAGCTTCTGAATGATATTGTACATGGAATTGCTCTTCTAGCTGCTTCCAGGTGCGGATAGAATCAGGGCCCAATTACGTGTACCATCCAAAAGCTAGCCCTGTGAGAGACTGCGAGAAGAACCTTACTCGCAACGGATCCGACACCGAAATCATCCCCAACTGTGCTAGATATCGGCTTACATGTTCTATGGAACTAGATCCTTCTGCTCCGCTGAATTTGGTGAATTCAGGTAGCCGATACTTGGGCGGCAGAGGAATCAAGTCATAGTCACTTGGATACAGCTTGGTGTAGCCGATCGCTCGCCTTCTTGGGAGAATGCCAAATTGATCTCTCAAGATGGCACTAATTTGATCCACCGTATGAACTCCTAGGGCCGAGTGCGTAACTTCATGACTCGGCCCTGTTGCGTAGGTAGCCAGCCATGCCTGTTTGTCGGCATCGACTGCAGATGTTCCTCCAGTTGCTCTATGCGTGGGTTGCGCCGGGTTACCACCATCTGGTATATACGCACAAACATATCCATGTGGTACCTCCTTGGGTGGTTCACTGAAGAATTGGTGATCAGCAGGGTCACCTCCCACCTTGTATATGACATAAGCTGGAGAATTATGTTGCTCTGGGGCTGCGAATGCATACGGCACTGGTGGTCTGGATTGAGAAGGCAATTCCCCTTTGTGACTCCCTAAAGCAGGTCCTGTTGGAGAGTACTGGTGTTTCATAATTTCTTGTACCACGCGCACCGTGACGCGCTCGAGGGTGTTCACCAGACTCTCAGAATGCCGATGTAACGAGTGAGCCACCAACGGAAAGCCCGCGTACGTTCTTCCGTAGGGGTAGACAGATCCACTTCGTCGAGTGCCCCTTCAGATGAAAACCCCTTCCACCTGATATCGTGGTGACGGGTTCTCTCAAATGAGCTGAGGAGATCGGCCTCAAAAGTAGCCTTTATTTCGTCATACCTCTACTTATGCTCTTCAGATAACTCTTCATAAGTAATCGGGTTCTCGCTCGGCATCTTGACAATGGAAGTTGATGAAGCCAAAGAAGATGATGTAGCCGATTGCAGTCGATGTAGTCGAAGTAGTCACTGAAGTAGTCGATGTAGTCGATGCAGTAGTCGATGTAATCGGTGAAGTCGATGAAGTAGTTGATGTTGTCCCACTGGACGTGCCAGAATGTGTTGTTGGTCAAAACCCATCGGCGAGCAGCGACAGGCAACACGAGGAGCCGGGAGGCTTCCGGGACTGCTGGTGGGTCTCGGTCCCTCGGTCAACGGCCTAGAAATCCGGCACAAGCCCTGGCTTGGTGAAGTGCTAGGCATGCCACCTGACCTATACCTGATCAGGAAGGTGTAGAAACCGTTCGTTAGCTATTTTCCTGCGTACACAGCGAAATTAAACATTAGTCCGAGCCGTGATCGGCTCTGACAATGACCCCAGATCAGTCGAAGAAGCCGATGGAATCATTGTATTAGATCGGACCATCGGGTACCTTTCAGAATCGGCTGAAAGAAGCCGATTGCTACATTTAATAGATCGGATCTACTAAACATATGAACACTTTATATGAATCCGATAGGAGAATAAAAGCATGTTCTGTAATTGCCAAGCCAACCCAATCTGCGACGGTAAGAGTTTTCACCGTATGAACAGACGATTCTGAATCGAATTTCCAAACCTTGCAAGGCAAACCTAACTCACACGCTTGGAACACAAAAAGGTTGTTCCGAAGCAACCGTTTGCCTTTCATTTCGGGTTGTGGAATAGGGCCACCACAAGCGACTATAGGACCGTACGCACACCAATTGTGTAGGACATACGTCTGTAGCGCGACTACATGACCGTATTCCTGTCTGCTGCACGGAACGTACTCCCGCACGTCGGTGCGTGAGAAAAACCAAATTACGAGTGGTGGGAGGTATGTCCACTTGCCGGTCCGATCGGTTACTAGGCTTACCGCTTACCATATTTCGCGGCATGTGGCTAGTACTTTCAAACGCTTAGCCACCACTACCACACACTGCGACCTTATCAACTTTTATCAACATAGACGAGATAACCTTTCGAGTCATGATATTGCGCATGATCCCGTCCATGATCCTTATAGTGATTGCAGAATAGTAAACATTCAACTCCTATATCGCGCGAGTGGCAGGAAATCACCCGACTTCTACCGGTCCTATTAGTAGAGCATCTATGCGATAAGGACTCGGGTACAATACATTGGTTCCTAGAATTCAATGCATCTAGGGTTCCATTTCATCTCCTAGACTTAATGCAAGATATAATATATAAGTATAAGATTGCATAATGTAGTAATTTGAAATACTGGGTTATGCACCAGGGCTTGCCTTTACTGGTGGGGCTGGAGTCAGTAAAGTTAAGATCTTCCGAACTTGGGTTCGGGCCTTCAGAGAATCTTGCAACAACGTTCACATGGTCTTCAGAAACATCCTCTGCAGACTCCTGGGAGATTTCGTAGGTACCATTTGCGGAAGTAGTCGTATCTACATGCAATGCAATATTACATTCAAAGTGTGCACATGAAACTACCTTACTTTACAATAAAGTTGTAATCCAACACTCATTTAACATACTACTCACATAATAATCAAAAAGATCAGAAACTAACTTGGGTAGAGCTTTAGTTGGACAACTGATTAAAATCGGCTATTTGTTGAAGGTTACAACAGAGTCGATTGAAAACAACAGGGTTCAGCCGATAGAATTGGCAAAGGAGGGAGTTATCTACACCGCATTAGGACTACTGATTTCTGTTTAGAAGAGAAATCAGCATGAGTAGTTTCTGTATATGAGCAGAAGAGATTAACCGATTTGGTTTCACCTAAGGTTAAAACGGCTGATAGAGGTAGGAATATTAAAGGTACAGTGTTTCAAGGATAGAACAAGAAAGCATCTTCCTGATTGGATCTAGTTATCAGCATGTTTTTGCCTAACTGATGGTTGGTGTATTGGCTTGCCTTAGTCGACGAGGGTGCATCAGGTTTAGCCAATTGATAGTTGTATCGACTCCCTAATTGATCGATGAAGGTATCGATTATTTTAGCAGAGGGGTGTTTCCTAAAGCAGCTATGTCTTAGCTAATCTGGGTGAGTATCGGTGTAACTAGCCGATCGCGTGCGCATCGGCATAGCCGATCCATGTTTTAACAAAACTAGTTGATTGTGTGAACATTGGCTGAGCCGATTTGTGTACGTGTTCTAGTCGATCTGTGAATCGGCATGCTAATTGATTAGTGCGAGTAACCAGCCGATGGTGTATTGGTAGACTAGTCAAACTATGCACCCGTATGGTCTGTGTCTTGGTGTATTTAGCCGATTGGAGTGTGGTTGAGGGTATGTGACCGATAGGTATATAGCCGATTTCCTAGCCGATAAATTGGCTGATAGAAGTGTGCAGATAAGGATGGGAAAACTAAGGATTGATCGGCCATATTTGACCGATATGGAAAATAACTAGAATCAGCTTGGATCGGCCGATAGCAAGAACCCTAAGATTGTGTGGGCACCTCAGATTGATCGGCTATGTGGCAGCTGATGTAAAATATAACAGAAGGCTGCATCGGCAGTAGCCGATACAAGGAATAAAGTATCGGTGAACTAGCCGACGTAGGAGCATATCTAAGGAAGGGCATCGGTTGGACAACCGTTATGCTAAACAGATCTAACAAAGACTAATATATCCTATACAACCAGACTAAGTACATTAAACATCACTATTAACTTTGCACAACAAGCTAACTTATTTCTTAAAAGAACTTAGATTATTACTAATTAAGAATTATAGCTTTTGATTAATTAGATAAGTCCTAAGTTAGCAATGGATTCTAATACCATTTAAATTAGGATACAAGGAGTTATCAGAAATAAATTTATCCTAAATTTTTCATAATATTTTATGCATCAACTAAATTAGAGTAAATAAGGTAAGTAAATCATGTGCAAAACATGAATCATTTTTATAGATCAAACTACTGCAATACTGGGGTTGAAAGTTGTACTAGGTAATTATGGTCCTATAACTAAACTACTGTGAATTTATCAAGATTTTATCTTTACAGAAACTGTGCCAAAAAAATAAAAAAATAGTACTAACAGATTAAGAGTTGTTCATAACTGTAGATATACACAAGATCTAGTTCTAAAATTTTGTGAACAAGTTACACTATTGAGGAGCAATACCTTAAAATATTTTCATAACATTTCATGAAATAGAGCTATTGTTTATGAATTTTCTTTGAAAATAAGCATAAATTCATAATTTGGTGTATAGCCTAATATTAATCCTAATATTTTTACTATGGGTTACACATGCAAAAAGGAAGTTAGAGTATAAATTTCAGATATAAATATTTACAGAAACAACCTTAAATAAAATCTAAGCGTTGTATCAGCATACAACAAAAGTACTCGAATTTCTAAGTAATAGAACAGTAAAGAACTTGAGGTTTTTTACATAGAGCTACACATGGGACATACAATCTAAGTTCCAAAAATCAGCCACAACACATGCATATATCATGAGATACAAATAAAACACTCATTTCCTAATATTTAATCTACATCAGAAAATATATACCTACAGCTCAAACTTCCTAAATAAAAGTAGTTGAATTTTACTTAAGGATTCCAACAAAACTGGTTTTGCATTTTTCTGAATTTTCTACAATTTCCTACGAATTTTACAATTTAGCTGCTTTGCACACTTGAAATAATAAAAGAATTTCGTAGAGAGGCCCTCGGTTTCTTGCATATGGGACCCTAATACATAAACCTAGATTACAATTGGGTCCTTGCCGGGGTAAGACGACGGCCGTGTTCTCGCCAGCGATGAGAGTTTGGCCGGGGAATAACTGGTCCTACATGATCTACATGATCTACTGTGATCACGGGTGGGTGATGTGCACCGGACAAGTGACGGAGCAGGGCCGGCGACAAGAGATGGCGGCGGCCGTGGCGGCGCGTCAGTGTTCCCGGCGAGGGGCCGGCGAACCTGGATCGATAGGGCGTGCATGAGCACCGTGGGGATGTGGAGATGCGATTGCAGTACCTAGTTTGGGCGAAGAGGGGGTGAAAGGGGATCGTCGACGGTGGGGCGGCTCGGGTTCTTACCGGCGGCGATGGCGGCACGGTGTTCTGCAGGCTGGGATGCCGGAGGTTGGCGGGGAAGTAGTCGAGGAGCTTCTACAGGTTGGTGTGGTGCTGCTGGTGCCCTTGGTCGGGGTGAAGGGGCCCTGTACCGGCAAGTCGACGGCGAGGCCGAACGGGCGGCAAAGGAAGGTCGTCGGCGAGCGTCCGTGGAATGGTCTGGTGAGGGGTTTGCGCCAGGGTGGAGTCGGGGAGCTTCAATGCGCCGTGTGGAAGCGAGTAGCAAGGTCGATTGGAAAGCGGGGAGGGGCTGATGATGGCTGCCCACGGCGAACAGGGGCGGCGGCGGCCATGGCATGCGGTGGTGCCACTAGCGCGCGGGCAGGGGCTCGGCTTGGCTCTAGGAGAAGCGGAGCAGGTGCGGGGCGAGGCGAGGCAGCCTGGAATGCAAAGAATTGTAGCAGGGCAGTGGAGGATGGCTGGAGGGGAAGTCCTCACGGGCGGCTGTCACACCCGATTTATAAGAACATAAATCGAGCAATCATATATGCGCCAGGATCAAGTCACGCATATATACAACAGATTATCAAGATATCACAACACATGTCAGGAATAACATTAATATAAATCGTAAATAAATCATAAATGAATTATTTTATTACAACCGAATCAAGAATCGGTTCAAGAGTTGCGGAAGCGTAAAAGAGATACATGATGAGCTGGGCGCCACAGGGACGTCGACTGGGAGACAAACGCCTAGAAGTCGTCGAAGCCGCTGACGTAATCCTCCACATTGCCGGGCACTGAGCAACAGTCGAAGATATCCAAAATAGAACAGAAGAGTAGAGAGGCAAGTGTGAGTACAAACTCGTACTCAACAAGTATAACACGAGCATGAGGCTCTAAGGTTAGCTGACTCAACTGCATTAGCTTTTAATCTTGGCAAATTTTATTAAAGCTAATTACTACAAGTGGATGAGTTACCATAACCCAAATTGCATAAGAATTAATCAATATTAATTAAGAACTACTGAGAACCATCCAGACCAAAACCACCCGGGGAATCTCCCTAACCAAAGGTTGATAACCCCACTAATCAGACGGAGGATCTGGGCCGCTCATGACTGTGAGCACAGCTGATATATCAGTTTTACACTCTCGAGAGGTTGCACAACTTTACCCACAAGTCGTGAGCTACGCTAGTTGTTCATCACACTTCCTTAGGTGAGATGGCTAGCAAGCACACTACGAGACCGTTACAAAGGATCACGTTGGTAAGGTGTAACCGCTAAGGATTCTGGATCAGCAACGATGGGGCCCACCTCCGGGGGTACAAGACACACAGCACAGACCAAGCCGGAGGAGCAGGGACCATTGAAGCTTACCACCCCTCTTGCCCATGCAGGTAAGTTACTCCCGAACCAACACGACCTAATTAGTAAGTCAAGACCGTCCCATTCCAGTCTTGTGGTTGCGCGGTTGTCCCAGGTTGTCGCTCTATGAACCGGTCCTTATGGAGAGTGGCCAACCAAGCACTAAGCACCGTGCTGGCCCCCTAAACCATGTTTCTAACAAAACGTCTTTTAAGGACGCACAAACCACTCAAGCACACAGCACAGAGGGTCGGCTCCAGAATTAAGTTGCATAAGACCATTAATCAAATTAATTAAAAAGGAGCAAGATTTGTTATAGCGCAGCAACCTAGCACAACTAACCAAAAATGCAACCCATAGGATATATATAAGGATATAAAGGTGGCTAGGAAGTCCTTATAGGCATACAGAATTAAAAATGCAGTATGAAATTGTATTTAAAAGTGATAGGAGGTTCATGTTATACTTGCCTTCCTCGTACTCTCCCGGCTGCTGCTCGAACTGCTCGGAAGACGGCTGCTCCTGGTACTGGTCCAAAGGCTCCGTGTCTACTCACGATCGTAACAGCAATACATGTCCACACATGCACACACATGCAAACAATAGCAAAATATAAGAAAACAGTACACCATTACACAGAAACAGCACACAAAACTAGTCTAAAGCTATTCTACGCGTTACAACGATCGCGTGGATATAAAGAACACCTAAAACGGAGCTAAAACGCGAAAACTGCGCCTAAAACAAGATCCAGGGGCTTATTTGTAAGAAAAACAGGGCAACTAGGGGCTTCTGCACAAAAACCGAGGACCTAAACGTAATTAAACCCTAGACACAGGGGCTAGCGCGTGAAAACACGAGGTTTGGACTGCGGTTTCAATTTCCAGCAAAACCAGGGGCCTAAACGAGAAGAAAAGGACCTGATCGTAAATACTTTTGAACTACAGGTGGACTGCGGGTTTATTTCCCTAAAGGGCAGGGACTCTTTAGCAAATGGACGGCTGAAAGGGTAAGATCTGTTCTGGGCCCTTAGATCGACTCTCCACGGCTCAGATTAAATCCATCTCGCGAAGGGGTACGCGCTCACCACGGCCATCCGATCTAGATCGAACGGTCGGGACCTATACTTAAATGGATCTAATCTAGACCACCTAATCCAGATCTGACGGCTCCGATTCATCCTTACCCCGAACCGGTACGCACGATTTAGATCCCTTGGATCTCGATTTCACGGTTCGGATCTAAGTGTGCCCGATCTAATCTCCGCCCTTGGTTGCAGATCGGAGGGTGCTGAGGGCTTCCGGCCGGTTCTGGCGGCGGCGGCTACTGATCACGGCGGAGGACGGCCGGAGCTCGCCGGAGGACACACGGTTGGACGTTCCCGGCCACTATTCGGGGTACGGCTGGCACTGGAAGAAAGAGGGGACGACGACGAAATCATCTAGGCGATCAAGGAAGCGGTTTAGGGTTTGATTTGGGGTTCCCCACGGCGGGTGGCGGCTCGGGTTTGCCGGCGTACCGCGCGAGCGCGGTTCCGGCCACTGGGGCGACCCCCTGGCCACGATGTCGGGTGCACAAGAGAGCGTGGGTCGGGGTGGTGCTCACCTAGGCACGAATTGAACCGAGACGGCCTGCTGGAAGCGCGACGGCGATGCTCGGCGGGGAGGGCAGAGCGGTGCTCGCGGACAGATCGATGCGGCGGTGCCCCAGGCGCCCTGGCACTTCGGTGACCTCCCAGGAGTCTAGGCGACGCTGCCGTGCGGCTCCAGCGGGGCAGGGGTGGGGCAGAGCGGCGCGTCCTCGCCGGCGCAGAGGTTCTGTGAGGCAGAGCTGTGCGGGTGCGGTGAGCTAGGGTCTGGGTGGCGGCGGGGTAGGGTAGAGGGTGTGGGAAGGCGCTGCAGGGCCAATTAAAGGTGGGGGGGGTCGAGGCCTCGGCGTGCGGCTCAGGGGGGGAAAGCTCGCCGGGGATCTCGGAGTTCGTTGGGCGCCGGGGAAACAGAGGAAGGGGAGGAAGAATGGGGGAAGAACCGGCGCTGACGGGTAGGACCCAACGGTCAGAGAGAGAAAAGAGGTGGGAGAGGCGCGACCGGCTGGGGCTGAGGAACGAAGTGGGCCGGGCTCGGTCCACGCGGGGGAAAAGAGGAGGGAGGCGCGGGCTGAGGGGAGAGGGGAGCTGGGCCACCGTGGCCCATGCGGGAGGGGAAAGAGGGGAGAGAAGGAGTGGGCTGGGCCAAGAGTTTGGGCTGCTTTCTTCCTTCTTTTCTCTTCCTTTCCTCTTTTCCAAACTCAATCTATTCACACAAATCCATTTGAATTCAATCAAATTTGAACTCAAACCCTACAACTCAACACAAACAAAATAATGCTGCAGCATGAATGCACAAACAATTTAATCCTATGATATATTTTAATTACTTGCGTTATAAAATTACTTTAAATATGAGATCATTTAGAGAAGACCCTGGAAAATCTATTTAAGCCCAAATAGATTTTATTAAAATTGGGAAAAATTACCTTAGGGTGTTACAAACCTACCCCCCTTACAGGAATCTCGTCCCGAGATTCGGATAGGCTAGCTAGCAAAGAGATCGGGATATATCTTCCTCAGCTCATCTTCTCGCTCCCAAGTAGCCTCATCCTCCGTGTGATGACTCCACTGAACACGGCACATCTTGATCTTCTTGTTTCTGGTAACCCTCTCAGACGTCTCCAGAACCCTCACCGGATGCTCGATATAGGTCAGATCCTCCTGCACATCCAACCCTTCTATCGGTGCTTGCTCTTCTGGCACTCTCAAGCACTTCTTCAGCTGAGACACGTGAAACACATCGTGCACTCCCGAGAGATTGAGGGGTAGCTCCAAACGATATGCCACTTCACCTTTCCGTTCCAACACCTTGAACGGACCAATGTATCGAGGGGCTAGCTTCCCTCTCACATTAAACCTGCGGATTCCTCTCATCGGCGAGACCTTCAGATATACATGATCCCCCACTGCGAAGGTCAAATCTCGGCGACGAACATCCGCATAACTCTTCTGACGAGTCTGAGCGACCCTCAGATTCTCTCGCACCTGCTGTACCAGCTGTTCGGCCTCCTCAACAATATCCGGACCAAACACCTGCCTCTCGCCAATCTGATCCCAATACAGCGGAGTCCTGCACTTTCGACCATACAGGGCCTCGAAAGGGGACTTCTTCAGACTGGCCTGATAGCTGTTATTGTAAGAAAATTCTGCATACGGCAGGCATTTATCCCAGCTGGTACCATACTAAATAGCACAGGCTCGAAGCATATCCTCCAACACTTGGTTGGTTCTTTCTGTCTGCCCATCTGTCTGAGGATGATAAGCAGTACTGAAACGCAGCTTCGTATCCAACGAATCATGCAACTGCTCCCAGAACCGTGAAGTGAACTGAGATCCTCGATCAGATATAATCTTCTTAGGAACACCATGCAGACAGACAATCCTGGAGATGTACAACTCCGCGAGTCTAGCACCGGAGTAAGTAGTGTTCACCGGAATGAAGTGGGCAACCTTCGTCAACCGATCCACTACTACCCATATGGAGTTGTACCCTTTCTGAGTACGAGGCAAGCCAACAATGAAGTCCATAGTGATTTCCTCCCATTTCCACTCTGGAATCTTCAGCGGCTGCAATAAACCTGCTGGCCTCTGATGCTCTGCCTTGACACGCTGACAAGTGTCACAGATAGCCACGTACTCCGCAACGGAACGCTTCATTCCATACCACCAGAATCGTTCCTTCAGGTCGTAATACATCTTCGTGCTGCCTGGATGGATAGAATATGCTGTATCATGAGCCTCACTCAGAATCAACTTCCTGAGATCTGCTACATCCGGCACACATATACGACCCTTGTACCACAAGGTGCCCTGATCATCCTCTCTGAAATGAGGAGCTTTGCCAATCTTGAGCAACTCACGAATCTCCTGCAGCTTCTGATCTTCCTTCTGATGCTGCCTGATCTCTGCCTCCAGAGTGGGTTCTGCCTCGAACGATGTACCCGAGGTATGATGCAAGAAACCCAGGCTCAACTGCTCAAACTCCTCGCATAACTCCTGAGGCATCTGAAAAGCCACGGCCATGTTAACATAGCTCTTCCTGCTCAGAGCATCTGCTACAACATTAGCCTTGCCCGGATGATAGTGAATCTCCAGGTCATAATCCTTGACCAATTCCAGCCATCTTCTCTGCCGCATATTCAGCTCACTCTGAGTGAAAATATACTTGAGGCTCTTGTGATCGGTGTAAATATCACACCTTTGCCCAAACAAGTAATGCCTCCATATCTTCAGAGCATGTACTACTGCGGCTAACTCCAGATCATGAGTGGGATAATTCAGCTCATGCCAGCGTAACTGCCGCGAGGCATAAGCTATCACTCTGCCTTCCTGCATCAGAACGCAACCAAGACCATCCCTCGAAGCATCACAATACACTGTGAACCTCTTGCTCTAGTCTGGCAGAGTAAGGACTGGCGCCGTAGTCAACCTCTTCTTCAGTTCCTCGAAGGCACTCTGACGCTCATCAGTCCAAGAGAAATCCACACCCTTCTCAAGCAAGGAAGTCAAAGGCTTCGCAAGCTTGGAGAAATTCTCAATGAATCTCCGATAATAACCTGCTAAGCCCAGAAAAGAGCGGACTTCCTTCACCGTCTGTGGTACAACCCAGTCAAGCACATCCTTCACCTTTCCAGGGTCCACAGCAATACCTCCCTTGGAGATAACATGACCGAGGAACGGAACCTCGTCAATCCAGAACTCGCACTTGCTGAGCTTGGCATACAGCTTGTGCTCTCTGAGCCTCTGCAACACAAGTCTCAGATGCTTCTCATGCTCCGCTTCTGACTTGGAATATATCAGGATATCATCAATAAATATCACCACAAAGGTGTCCAGATAATCCATGAAAACCTTGTTCATCAGGTGCATGAAGAAAGCCGGAGCATTAGTCAAGCCGAAGGACATGACCGTATACTCGTATAACCCATACTTGCAGGTGAATGCCGTCTTCTGAATATCCTCAGGACGAATCTTCAGCTGATGATAACCCGAACGCAGATCAATCTTCGAGAATACACAAGCACCCTGAAGCTGATCAAAGAGGTCCTCAATACGGGGCAATGGATGCTTGTTCTTGATAGTGACTGCATTCAGATCCCGATAATCGACGCACGTCCTCTTCGCACCATCCTTCTTCTCTACAAGCAATACAGGAAAAGCCCAAGGAGAGAAACTGCGACGGATATAACCCTTAGCTAGCAACTCATCGACAGTCTTCTTAACCTCCTCATGCTCGACAGGAGCCATACGATAGGGCCTCTTAGCAATAGGAGCTGTGCCAGGCAAGAGATCAATAGAAAACTCAATGTCGCGATCAGGCGGCATACCTGGCAAATCATCCGGAAAGACATCCGGGAATTCAGACACCACGCGAATACCATCCGTGGGTCTAGCCTCCATCTGATGAAGAAATCCAGAAGGCTCCGTAGCTCCAACAGTAACCTCCTGACCATCCGGTGCTGACAGAAGAACCGTCCTCTGAGCACAATCTATCCGGACTCCCCACTTAGCAAGAGTCTCCATTCCAAGGATCACATCAATGCCCTTGGAGTCAAGCACCATTAGATTCGCACTGAAATCTACCCCCCTTATAGCCACACTGACTCTGGGACAGAAGACATGAGACCTCAACTGCCCTCCCGGTGAAGATACTAACATGCACCTCTTTAATGTGCTAGTAGGAATGCCATGATGCTCAACAAAAGACTGGGTGATGAAAGAATGTGTAGCACCAGTATCAAAAAGCACTGTAGCAGGATGGGCATTAACCATGAACGTACCGATAACCACGTTGGGAGCCTCGGCCGCTGACTCGGCCGTCACGTGGTTCACCCTGCCCTGAGCTGGGGCCTTGGGCTGTGCTGCACGCCCCTGCTGTCCTGCCTGCGCCTTCCGAGGGCAGACGTTGGCGTAGTGCCCCGGCTCGCCGCAGTGGAAGCACACTCGCGGAAGTGCAGCGGCCTGCTGCCCAGGAGGAGGAGTGGGCGCTCCCTGCCTCTGAGCTGGTGGAGCCGGAGGCGCTGGAAGCCTCTGACCCTGTCCTGCCTGCTGCTGCTGCTGTGGACGAGGCGGGAACTGCTGCCGCTGCTGGTACTGCTGAGGCGGCCTCTGGTGCTGCTGCTGCTGTGGAGGATACTGGTAGCGGGGACGAGTGTTGCTGCCTGAAGAGGATGGAACCATCTTCCTCTTCTTATCCTCAATCTCCCGGCGCTTACGCTCAGTGTTGAGGGCCGCATCAACCAGCTGGTTGAAGTTGTCGAAGCGGTGGTTCAGCAGCGCATACTGGATGTGATCATCCAGTCCCTCCTTGAAGTACTCCTGCTTATCGCTATCACGAGCGACGTCAGCAGGGGCGTAGCGGGCAAGCTGAAGGAAACGGTCACGGTACTCCGTCACCGTCATAGATCCCTGAAATAACGTACACAGGTAACAAGGATGGAAACCGCTCAATTGGTTAGGTTTTACGAAAGAAATCAAGGATAGATCAAGCTCAAAAGAAATTGCTGAGAATTCCATTCAAATTTACCTGCTTAAGGGCACGGAACTCCTTCTGCTTCATCTTCATAATGCCCTCAGGAATGTGATGGTTCCTGAAACGCTCACGGAACTGGTCCCACGTGAGAGCCTCACGATCCCGAGCTGGGTAGGACTCCCACCAGTCAAGAGCGGAGCCTCGCAGCTGCCCTGCGGCGTACAGAACTCGCTCCCGGTCGTCGCACTGCGCAACAACCAACTGGCGCTCCACCGAACAAAGCCAGTCGTCTGCCTGGAGTGGGTCCGTGGCGTGAGAGAAGGTCGGAGGATGACCTCTCAGGAAATCCGCACGCCGATCACGAGGCTGAGGTGGCGGAGGAGGCGGCGGCTGGGCATGGATCTGCTGCAGAGCCTGAACAGTATTGTTCAGGGTCGCCATCATCTGCATCTGGAGCTGGAAGAACTGCTCCGGGGTCAGTGGTGGCGGCATCGGTAGCGGCTGACCAGTACCCTGGTTGTTCTGCTCCTGCTGGTCAGAACCGGAACCGGTGCGCCTGGTGTTCACCATCTGATTGCAACAACGAAATTTATGAGAACAAGATACCGTGCAGCTGCGGAAATGAAACTTCGGAAGGATATGACAGAAAGAAAGGAATATAGGTTTTACCCCCAACGATCTAAATCAAATTTTTATTATTTAGTTCAAGTGGGGTTAGGATCAATTCGCATGAACAAGTTTAACTACTAGACTATGCAATCAACCAAAAATCCAAGTCAAACATTTGCACAATAACAAACATTCAATATTCACAACTTAGTCGAGTTTATCACACCACTCGACTAACACCCTCGTTCTAGCGTATTTTCACCGGGACAACCTAAACTTATAAATTACAGGGTTAGGCGACTCAGGCCAACGTCTTCGGAAGACTCAAGCTATTTCTCAAAAAGATAGGTAAGATAGCAAATCAAGGGCTTAAGACTCAAGGAATAGAAGCAAAAAATGAATATTTGGGTTTTGCGGAAGCAGAGCAAGCGAGAGAAAATCCCTAAACTCGACCAGTTCTATCTAGGCTTCGTCCTACAGTCGACACGGCTCTGATACCAATCTGTCACACCCGATTTATAAGAACATAAATCGAGCAATCATATATGCGCCAGGATCAAGTCACGCATATATACAACAGATTATCAAGATATCACAACACATGTCAGGAATAACATTAATATAAATCGTAAATGAATCATAAATGAATTATTTTATTACAACCGAATCAAGAATCGGTTCAAGAGTTGCGGAAGCGTAAAAGAGATACATGATGAGCTGGGCGCCACAGGGACGTCGACTGGGAGACAAACGCCTAGAAGTCGTCGAAGCCGCTGACGTAATCCTCCACATTGCCGGGCACTGAGCAGCAGTCGAAGATATCCAAAATAGAACAGAAGAGTAGAGAGGCAAGTGTGAGTACAAACTCGTACTCAACAAGTATAACACGAGCATGAGGCTCTAAGGTTAGCTGACTGAACTGCATTAGCTTTTAATCTTGGCAAATTTTATTAAAGCTAATTACTACAAGTGGATGAGTTACCATAACCCAAATTGCATAAGAATTAATCAATATTAATTAAGAACTACTGAGAACCATCCAGACCAAAACCACCCGGGGAATCTCCCTAACCAAAGGTTGATAACCCCACTAATCAGACGGAGGATCTGGGCCGCTCATGACTGTGAGCACAGCTGATATATCAGTTTTACACTCTCGAGAGGTTGCACAACTTTACCCACAAGTCGTGAGCTACGCTAGTTGTTCATCACACTTCCTTAGGTGAGATGGCTAGCAAGCACACTACGAGACCGTTACAAAGGATCACGTTGGTAAGGTGTAACCGCTAAGGATTCTGGATCAGCAACGATGGGGCCCACCTCCGGGGGTACAAGACACACAGCACAGACCAAGCCGGAGGAGCAGGGACCATTGAAGCTTACCACCCCTCTTGCCCACGCAGGTAAGTTACTCCCGAACCAACACGACCTAATTAGTAAGTCAAGACCGTCCCATTCCAGTCTTGTGGTTGCGCGGTTGTCCCAGGTTGTCGCTCTATGAACCGGTCCTTATGGAGAGTGGCCAACCAAGCACTAAGCACCGTGCTGGCCCCCTAAACCATGTTTCTAACAAAACGTCTTTTAAGGACGCACAAACCACTCAAGCACACAGCACAGAGGGTCGGCTCCAGAATTAAGTTGCATAAGACCATTAATCAAATTAATTAAAAAGGAGCAAGATTTGTTATAGCGCAGCAACCTAGCACAACTAACCAAAAATGCAACCCATAGGATATGTATAAGGATATAAAGGTGGCTAGGAAGTCCTTATAGGCATACAGAATTAAAAATGCAGTATGAAATTGTATTTAAAAGTGATAGGAGGTTCATGTTATACTTGCCTTCCTCGTACTCTCCCGGCTGCTGCTCGAACTGCTCGGAAGACGGCTGCTCCTGGTACTGGTCCAAAGGCTCCGTGTCTACTCACGATCGTAACAGCAATACATGTCCACACATGCACACACATGCAAACAATAGCAAAATATAAGAAAACAGTACACCATTACACAGAAACAGCACACAAAACTAGTCTGAAGCTATTCTACGCGTTACAACGATCGCGTGGATATAAAGAACACCTAAAACAGAGCTAAAACGCGAAAACTGCGCCTAAAACAAGATCCAGGGGCTTATTTGTAAGAAAAACAGGGCAACCAGGGGCTTCTGCACAAAAACTGAGGACCTAAATGTAATTAAACCCTAGACACAGGGGCTAGCGCGTGAAAACACGAGGTTTGGACTGCGGTTTCAATTTCCAGCAAAACCAGGGGCCTAAACGAGAAGAAAAGGACCTGATCGTAAATACTTTTGAACTACAGGCGGACTGCGGGTTTATTTCCCTAAAGGGCAGGGACTCTTTAGCAAATGGACGGCTGAAAGGGTAAGATCTGTTCTGGGCCCTTAGATCGACTCTCCACGGCTCAGATTAAATCCATCTCGCGAAGGGGTACGTGCTCACCACGGCCATCCGATCTAGACCACCTAATCCAGATCTGACGGCTCCGATTCATCCTTACCCCGAACCGGTACGCACGATTTAGATCCCTTGGATCTCGATCTCACGGTTCGGATCTAAGTGTGCCCGATCTAATCTCCGCCCTTGGTTGCAGATCGGAGGGTGCTGAGGGCTTCCGGCCGGTTCTGGCGGCGGCGGCTACTGATCACGGCGGAGGACGGCCGGAGCTCGCCGGAGGACACACGGTTGGACGCCCGGCCACTATTCGGGGTACGGCTGGCACTGGAAGAAAGAGGGGACGACGACGAACTCATCTAGGCGATCAAGGAAGCGGTTTAGGGTTTGATTTGGGGTTCCCCACAGCGGGTGGCGGCTCGGGTTTGCCGGCGTACCGCGCGAGCGCGGTTCCGGCCACTGGGGCGACCCCCTGGCCACGATGTCGGGTGCACAAGAGAGCGTGGGTCGGGGTGGTGCTCACCTAGGCACGAATTGAACCGAGACAGCCTGCTGGAAGCGCGACGGCGATGCTCGGTGGGGAGGGCAGAGCGGTGCTCGCGGACAGATCGATGCGGCGGTGCCCCAGGCGCCCTGGCACTTCGGTGACCTCCCAGGAGTCTAGGCGACGCTGCCGTGCGGCTCCAGCGGGGCAGGGGTGGGGCAGAGCGGCGCGTCCTCACCGGCGCAGAGGTTCTGTGAGGCAGAGCTGTGCGGGTGCGGTGAGCTAGGGTCTGGGTGGCGGCGGGGTAGGGTAGAGGGTGTGGGGAGGCGCTGCAGGGCCAATTAAAGGTGGGGGGGGTCGAGGCCTCGGCGTGCGGCTCAGGGGGGGAAGCTCGCCGGGGATCTCGGAGTTCGTTGGGCGCCGGGGAAACAGAGGAAGGGGAGGAAGAATGGGGGAAGAACCGGCGCTGACGGGTAGGACCCAACGGTCAGAGAGAGAGAAGAGGTGGGAGAGGCGCGACCGGCTGGGGCTGAGGAACGAAGTGGGCCGGGCTCGGTCCACGCGGGGGAAAGAGGAGGGAGGCGCGGGCTGAGGGGAGAGGGGAGCTGGGCCACCGTGGCCCATGCGGGAGGGGAAAGAGGGGAGAGAAGGAGTGGGCTGGGCCAAGAGTTTGGGCTGCTTTCTTCCTTCTTTTCTCTTCCTTTCCTCTTTTCCAAACTCAATCTATTCACACAAATCCATTTGAATTCAATCAAATTTGAACTCAAACCCTACAACTCAACACAAACAAAATAATGCTGCAGCATGAATGCACAAATAATTTAATCCTATGATATATTTTAATTACTTGCGTTATAAAATTACTTTAAATACGAGATCATTTAGAGAAGACCCTGGAAAATCTATTTAAGCCCAAATAGATTTTATTAAAATTGGGAAAAATTACCTTAGGGTGTTACAGCGGCCATGGCGACGGGTGGTGCAAATGGTGCTGTTCGAAGAACAGAAGAAGGAAGGAAGTGAAGAGGAGGGCGAGAGCAAGAGAGCAAATGGCACTTGCTTGCGGGCTTAAATAGGAGGAGGAGGAGAATACGTTGACAACTTGCCCACTAGCTTAAATAGAAGGATGAGGAAGCAAGGGCGCAGTACGGCAGGCGGCGGCGCAGAGCTCGCAGAAAAAGAAACAGAAGAGGAAGTAAAGTGGGATGCATCCAGGGACTTTTCTGCAATTACGGAAAATACAGGGACCTCATTGTAAACCAAGTTTTCTCACTATTCTAGAGTTCAAATGAAAACGTGTTTAAAATGAAAGTTGTGCAACTTTTCAAATCCTACAACTTTGTTTTAGATTTTAAATTCAGAAACTCAAAGAATGAAGTGTTAATTTAAAACCTTGGACTAAAATTAAGATTATAAGGTTTTTGTCCTAAAGGGTGTAAATTTCATAATATTTAGGACCTAAATGCAAGTATTTATGACATGTCATGATGACTTGACCTATTTATGACATGTCATGATGACTGGATAGACATGTCATGATGACTTGCACCTTTTTACACTTTAGCCCTTAGTAACTTTGAAAGTTACTTTACAATTCACCTTTTTACACTTTTCAACACATACATTTCAAATGAAACTTTTGGATAAATACATATTATTTATTATTTTATTATTTTATTATTATTATATTTTTTATAGGGGATAAAGTAAGAAAAATATGTTTACAAAATCACCCTTCACTTATTTTGAAGTTACCTCTTATCCAATTACATTTTGTAAAAACAACCCTAGGTTTTTCCATAATAAAAATACCCTTTTTATGTGCATTTAAATTTTTAAAAGCTTTACTTAAACACACACAAGCTTTACACTAACAAGCACATACTTCACACTAACAAATAATGTGCCTAGCTTACAAGTACATGAACTGTCACACTCATTCATGTGACACGGGTGATAACCAACGGAGCAGTGATGTAGTGATTGCGAGGTTCTATTCATTTGGAGCCTTGAATCATCAACGTTGAGTTCTCCACCGATCAAGTTTACCATACCTCTCGAAAGATCAGGACTCAACTTCCTATCAGATATGGCCCATGCCCTACATCTGTTGTAACTACTCGTAATGCAGTAGGATTACTCATACAATAGTGAAACTAGTCGGACACGGTAGGAAACTACCCGAGAAGTACTCGGGTAGGACTCCTAGGCTTGTACCCGACTAGGACTTTCATGTAAACCTGTCCCCCCAAACTATATAAGGGTGGATAGGGACCCCCTAAGGGATAATCATCATCAAAGGCAATACAAACCACACAAGACGTAGGGTATTACTCTCTCAGCGGCTCGAACCTGTTTAAAACCTTATGTTCCTTTGCACCATCAAGTTCCTAATCTTGGCGACACCCTACCTACAAACTCACCACCTCGGGGGTATCCCTCGGTGGGCACCGACAGCTGGTGCGCCAGGTAGGGGTGTTCATCGAGCATCCACCGGAGAATTCGATGGCATCCTTCAACTTCACCAGCGCCGTGCTCGACAAGGGCACAACTTTCACCTTCGGCTCCTGGATCTGCGTTGCCAATGGTTTGGGTGGCTTCAACAGCCACCTAGCCAACTCCAAGGAGCCAGAGGCGACTTCACCAACTCCAAGCAGCGATCTCGACGACTTCATCGACAACCATGACGATATGCTGCTTTCTGATCTGGCCCAACAGATCGAAAAGATGTCCATCTTCAATGCGACTTCCACTCGTGACACACCAGATCTATTCAGGTCGGATTCAAACCGATCTGAAAAGACCTCACGATCTAAATCCCTCTCTGACTTGGAGGAGCATTTGGCTCTGCTGCTCAAGATCAAGGACGTGGGTGCCACCGCTTGCCGGTTGGCCCCCGTTTTCGACACCTCTCGAACTCCAACGAAGAGTACTCCCCGTATAGTGCTACACTTTCAAGCAGCTCCGAAAAGAACTCGGAGACATGGAAGTCACCGCTTGTCGGGCGGCCCCCGCCCTTGAAAACCACTTGCATCCTGACGGCCACACCGAATCTTTTTCGGGTAGCCTTCTGGGTTTAACCATCACATCAACACCGCGAGGACGTTTCGTGTACTGGAAGGGCTTTGAGCCCTCTGAACTACTCGATTACAACTCTCGCCTTGTGGCCGTCACACAGGAACTACCCTTCTAGGGCTTTGACCTACTGGTTGTGTGACGCTAAACTTAATTAGCTCTTGGTAGCCAAAATCCTTGCAATAGATTGACCGAAGTTAAATTGTGCACCATGCCTGATGTACCTGCTGCCCCTATGGCAGACTTTTTGTGATGTTTGGTTAACCTTTATTCATATGGATGCTCATGCCTTTGCTCTAGTCTTGATTGCAATCTTGTTAGAGCCCCTTTCTATATAAAAATCCTGGTTATGCCTTGTGTATTGACTGCTTAGTCAATACACCTTTGTGCTATGCTTCAACAGTCGACTGCTAGCTCAGCCGATTTTTGTTAGGCATGACCCTATCGGCCATATGCCTGGTGGCCACGGGTCTGTAGTACACTCATCGGCTATATGCCTAACCACCACATGCCTTCTTTAGCGGCACATCTATCGGCACAAACCCATCAGCTACATACTTTTCAGTCCAATTCCGCACTTGTGGTCTCATCAGCCTAGTCCGATATTAGTATTCTGTTCCACCTAGTTCTTGTAACAAGTCCGGCTTAGATAACCCCATCGGCTGTACGTCACTCAATTGTTGTGCTGACGTAATCAAGCCGATACAACCACACCTAGTTACCTAGGATAGCACTTAGGCACATCTCAGTTAGACAGTCAGTGCTAAGTAGGACAATCAGCTACACGGCTGATATGCCCCAGTAAATATAGGAGAACATTAAGGAGGAAAACCAGCTACACAGCCAACCCACCAATTGGCTGAATACGCCGAGACACAGACCATACGAATACATAATTCGACCAGTCTACCAATACACCTTTGGCTAGTTACTCGCACTAGTCAACTAGCTATGTCGATACATCACTTGACTAGTTCTGCCTGATGTGTAAATCGATTAATATGCCGATTCACCGATCGACTAGTACACGTACACAAATCGGCTATGCCGATGTGCACAGTGATCAGCTAGACATCCGATCTAGATGGCATATCGGCTGCACTTGCCGAACCGCACCACCACAGATCGGCAAGTTAGCACAGTAAGAGTCTCTTTTAAGCACGGCCGATACAGCTTTAGCCAAACAACTAGCACCAGTAGACCTCCAATCGGCTAGACCTGATGCACATGAATCGGTTAAGGCCAAGACCCATGCACCAACTAATTAGATAGACCAGAAACATGCTAATAATCCAATCGGCAAATCCTTCCTTGATCTATCCTTGAAGCACCGTACCTTTAACATTCCTATCCATATCAGCCAATATGACCCCAGGTGAACTCAAATCGGCTAATCTCTTCTGCTCATATCCAGAAACTACTCATGCTGATTTCTCTTCCAAACCGAAATCAGCAGATTTCCTAAAACTATGTAGCTAGCTCCCTCCTTTGCCAATTCTATCTGCTAAACCTTGTTGTTTCCAATCCGCTCTGTTGTAACCTTCAAAAAATAGCCGATTTTAATTAGTTGCCCACCTAAAGCTCTATCTAAGTTTAGTTTCAGATCTTTTTGGGTTGTTATATGAGTAATATATTAAATAAATGTTGGATTGCAACTTTATCGTGAATTAAGATAGTTTTATGTGCACACTTTGAATGTAATGTTGCATTGCATGTAGATACGACTATTTCCGCAAACGGTACCTACGAGATCTCCCAGAAGTCTGCAGAGAATGTTTCTGAAGACCAAGGGAATGTCATTAAGGGATTATCCGAAGCCCCGAACCAAAGTTCGGAAGATAATAATACTAACATCCCTTACTTCAGCCCCACCAGTAAAGGCAAGCCCCCGTGCATAACCCAGTATTTCAAATTACTACATTATGCAATCTTATACTTATATATTATATCTTGCATTAAGTCTAGGAGATGAAATGGAACCCTAAATGCATGAATCCTAGGAACCTATGTATCGCACCTGAGTCCTTATCGCATAGATGCTCTGCTAATAGGACCGGTAGAAGTCGGGTGATTTCCTGTCACTCGCGCGATATAGGAGTTGAATGTTTACCATTTCGCAATCACTATAAGGATCATGGACGGGGTCATGTACAATAACATGACCTGGAAGTTTACCCCGTCTGTGTTGATAAAAGTTGATAAGGTCGCAGTGTGTGGTAGCGGTGGTTAAGCGTTTGAAAGTACTAGCCACATGCCGCGAAATATGGTAAGCAGTAAGCCTAGTAACCAATCGGCCCGAGGAGTGGACATACCTCCCACCACTCATATTTTGGTTCTTCTGGTTACTTGATTCGACGTGTGGGAATACGTGTTGCAAGGGCAACCAGGAGTATGGTCATGTAGTCGTGCTACAGACATATGTCCTGCACATATTGGATGTGCGTATGGTCCTGCAGTCGCTTGTGGTGGCTCTGATCCATGAGTCGGAATGAAAGGCAAACGGTTGCTTCGGAACAATCATTGGATGTTCCAGGCGTGTGAGTTAGGTTTACCCTTGCAAGGCTGAAATTCGATTCAGGAATTGTCCGTTTCTCGCGGAGATTGAGACTGCTTGATCCCTTTACCACATAGGGTAACAAGAGCAATCTTATGATGAGTAATACTGAGGTATGCTGTAAAATGGCTCTACCTTGCTTGAGTAGTTATAGGTGCTTACCTAGAATGGATAATCATCTAGAACCTGAAAGCTAAAAGTTGAAACTAAACCCCGAACCATTATGAGCCTTCATAAGTCTAGTTACATGGCTAAGTATACCATGAGACGGGTAAGCCTTGCTGAGTATTAGTATACTCAGCCTTGCTAGTTATATATTTTTTAGGTAATGTCTTTGAAGACCCTAATCTTCCCCTGTCTTGGCCCTGTGCTCTTCCAGATGGTTGGTCCGTAGAATGGGATCCGTCCCCAGCCAACACTGATGATACCGAGTGATGTCGTGCCCGGGCTTAGCATGACATCCGTCTTGATGACATGCTGTAAAACATCGCGTATGTTTTCCGCTGCCAAAAACCATAACTCTAACAGTTTGTAATAATTTTTCTAAATTTAGAACTTCGTACTACTTTTGGAAACTCTTGTAATGTATTTCCCCTGTGACGTAAAATATGATGGTGATTGTATCTCTGGACTCACCTTCGTGTGAGGTAACCTTATTTGATCCTGTATCGGTGGTTTATCGGGACGCTACCCGACAGGCCAAGGGATTATACCGTTTGAAGTATATTGAAGCCCTCTGGAGTGGACTCGCGTACTTGAGCCGGTATAATTCAGGTTGGTTCTGCCACAGCCTATGCCATGGCCTTACCCTCTGCCCGATGGTTGGTCCGTGGAGTGGGACCTGTCCCCGGCCAACACAGATCCTACCGAGTGATATCATGTCAGGGCTAGTATGATATCCGTACCAGTGACGTGTACAGTGATCGTATTTTAAACTCCATTGCCATGACTTGAAACCTTAAACTGTTTTGTAATAATTTCCATCAGTTGGGAACTTATGTTACTTTTGAACACTCATGTAATATACCTTCCTGTGATGTAAAATGTGATGGCAATTGTATCTCTGGACTCGTCTTCGTGCGAGGTACCTTGTTTGATCCTGCATTCAGTGGTTTATCGGGACGTTACCCGACAGGCCAAGGGATTACACTGTTTGAAGTACGTTGGAGCCCTTGAGAGAGGACCTGCGCACTTGAGCCGGTGTAATTCAGATTGGTTCTGCCACAGCTGGTATCAGAGCTAACAAGTGTATTCCGGAGATATGATTGACCTTAGAAATGCTTCTAGTATAAAATTTGAACAACAAAGTATTTTGCAAAAACTATGTTGGTTTCGTTAAGGATTGTGCTTAGTACGTAAAGCCCTAGGGTGTTGATATCAAGGGAGTTATAGGTGGCTATAGTATATGTATATATAATTCTAACTACCAGCATTGCTTTTCTGTCAAAACTTAAATTTATGCACAACCCAACTTTACATTCTATAACGACACCTTCGAGGAGTTAGCCTTCCCCTCGGTGATGCGAACCGAACGCTGTTTCTCAAGCAGTGGCCTACTTGAGATGCTGCCAATATATCAACTTAGGTTGGTTATATTGGGAGTAGATGGTTCGGCGCAGGGTATGGCGATCACTGTTCATACCCCCGCATTTTGCGGTACCCCGTGAATACGTTGTTTTCATAACGTATGTTAACGTTGTCTGTACGGCGGTAATAGTACAGATGTTGTTTCTATAGTGAATAGTAATGATTGGGAACGCTTTCATGATATGCTGGCATGAAAGGTTCGTTGAGTATATATTGTGATTTTCTGCAGGAACACTAACCACGATTACGAAGTTAAGACAGATAGGACTTATCAACTAGTTATTAGTGAGAGACATATGTATTATGCCACCGGAACTAACCACGTAAGCCCGAAGATATTCGGCAATTATTTGGATTGTGAGATCGAATAGTATGTGCATGCATAATTCATCCTTAATACACAATAAATGCATTGAATATGTTATAAAGTGTTGTTATTCTCTAGTGTGGGTCAATAGGAATTTTTGTGATAGTTTTAGTTGAGTACCTTAAGTATCCATCCGATTTCCAGCCTTTGCTATTATCAGAATCGATTGGCTCATTCTATTTACCTTGTGAGTTCTCAGCAGGGTAATATATCTTACCATTTGCATTCTTGTTGCAGATGGCCGCTCCTTCGAATGTCTCTTGGGATCATGCAGGGCATGTTCACACTAATGCCTTGCATTGGGAAGGTTTTCCTCATCTTCTATGGGAATCATTAAGTTTGTTCTGTTACACTGAGCCTCCACAATATGACGGAGTGGAGTATCGAGAAGAAGGTGTCCCTCGATGCCGAGTCAAGATGACAATCACTCAACATCCTTTCCGCTCCCAGTGGCACCCCATAGAAGTCGATGTGGTGGGGTATCGTCTTGTTGATACCATCGAGACTGCTGCTCTGGAGGCTATCCATATCTTTTGCAACCAGCATCCTATGGAGGTTGCCAGGTACCCCATTGGTCTGTTCCCTGCTATAAACTCTAGTGATCTGGAATGGAACTTTCGGATAGCCCATTATGGTCACTTGTTGGGAGATTCAGCTGAAGAAACAATTAGTGGTATCATCCGGTTTATGAATGTTCAGCACTATTATCAGATTTTGCTGCGTCGTAGCATGGGTCAGTTAACTGGTGTGGCTCAAGGTCACTATCGGAATGCTGACTGTCAAGTCACTCAGATAGTGGAACTTCAAGCCTTGGTTACTTAGAAGGATGAAATCATCGCAGCACGAGATGAGACCATCCTTCATCGAGAAGATCAGATCAACGAGAGTGATGCCATAATCACTCAGCGCAATACAATCATTGAGTTCCTCCAGGAACAAATCCATGACCTGATCCTTGAGGCGGATGATGCCCATGCTCACATTGAAGAACTGCAGCAGCAACAAGTACCTCCCGCTGCACCTATAGTACCTGAAGGTGGAGAAGAAGACCCGAAAGAAATTGAGGGAGTTTCGGATCTCGACTCCAAACATGGAGACCCGGAGCCCAATCCTCAACCAGATTACTCTTCTTCTGGCAGTCAGTCTTCTGTAGGCAATCTCGACGATTTCTAGTTTGTTCAAATCATCGACTCCCTGGATGTAACTCATGTAAAGTGTAGTGAATTAGGTAATAATTAGTTTACTTAGACTTGGAGCCATTTGTTATAATATAGATGGCCTGTGTACGGATCTTTCAGATGTACGATGTTAAGGACAACCAGAATCTGCGATGTAATATAAGCTTTGTGTTTTATCATCTTGTTCAATATCTTTATTTTTGAAATAAGCTGGTTGAATGGAGTATGTGAATTGCATATCTGAGTAGTGATATATCTTCTGAAAATGGGAGTAAGGCTATGTGGTTAATAATGGACATCTCCTTTGTTTCAGATGGTTGGAGCCACGCGCGGAACCCCGGAAGGTTTCCGGGCAGATTAGGCCAGTAGTTCCCAACAACCGGCACCTCCACGTCCAAATCTAGCCAAGGTTATGGCTCGGCAGACCAAACTTCTTAATCTGCTGGTACAGGCACAGCAGAACCAACAACGCCTACAATCACGAGGAGGTCGTGATGATCCTCAGGTGGCAAACTACCAAGATTTCTTCAGTACTCAGCCTACGCTATTCAGCAAAGTTGAGGAACCCCTTGATGCCGATGCTTGGCTTTGCACCATTGAATCCAAGTTTGCTCTTCTTACGATTCCATGTGCGAACTCCAATAAAGCTCACTTCACTGCACAACAACTACGCGGAGCTGCCCGTATCTGGTGGGATAACTATTGTGCCATACAAGCTGATGGCCATGTTATCTCCTGGGAAGAATTTCGGAATGCTTTCAGAGCACATCATATACCCGAAGGACTGATGGAGCGGAAACCGAATGAGTTCTTGGCACTCACCCAAGGCACCCACACTGTACTACAATATGCACAGGCTTTTAGTCACCTGTGTCAGTACACGGGCTATCACGCGGATAATGATACCAAGAAGCAAGATCGTTTTCGTCGGGGCTTGAGCACTAAGCTCAAAGAACGTCTGAACCTTATAAAGGCAAATACCTTCAGTGAGCTGGTTAACATGGCCCTGACCCAGGAGGATTGCATCACGGCACACCATGCTGAAAAGAAGCAAAGGATTTCCACTGGACCCGCGGGCGTTCAAAATGCACCGCCTAGAGCACCACAGCGGAATGCTCCATTTGGCTGACTGGTTTTCAGGCCGCCTCAACAGCAAGGAGGGTATAGACCTCCTGTACCACCACAACAGCCACAACAACCTGGCCCACAGCCACTTATCGCTGTTTCAATTGCGGGAGTGCGGATCACTTCATCAGAGATTGTCCGCGGCCCAAGAAACCTAATCAAGGGCAGAGTTCCAATCAGAATTTCCAGAACAAGGGCAAGAGGCCGATGATGCAAGTTCGGCAAGGGTGAGTTAACTTCACCACCCTTGCAGAACTTCCGAATGGAGCCCCCGTGTGGCAGAACCAACCTCAATTATACCGGCTCAAGTACGCGAGTCCAATCCCGAGGGCTCCAACGTGCTTCAAACGGTATAATCCCTTGGCCTGTCGGGTAACGTCCCGATAAACCACCGATACACAGGATCAAATAAGGTTACCTCACACGAAGGTGAGTCCAGAGATACAATCACCATCACAATTTATATAATAGGGAATTACATTACAAGAGTTTATAAAAGTAGAACAAAGTTTCAAACCTAGAGAACATAATACAAACCGTTTAAGCTATGATCTTTAGCAGCGGAAAACATACGCGATGATCTACAGCACGTCGACAAGATGGATGTCATGCTAAACCCAGGCACGACATCACTCGGTATCACCAATGTTGGTCGGGGACGGATCCCATTCCACGGACCAATCTTCTGGAAGAGCATAGGGCCAAGACAGGGAAGAGTAGGATCTTCAAAGGCTTTACCTGAAAAACATAAAACTAGCAAGGCTGAGTATGCTAATACTCAGCAAGTCTTACCCGGGATTGGGTATACTTTAGCCCATAACTAGACTTATGAAGGCATTGTAAAGGCTTTGGGTTTATTTTCAGCTGAAAAGCAACAAAGAGTATGAACTATTTTCAAGTTTTAGCTTTCAGATTCTAGCTTGATTAGCCATTCTAGGTTAGCACCTATACTAAACAAGCATGATTGATATTATCATTCACCAAGATTATCTCATCAACAGTTATACTTTTTACTCAATGTGGTAAAAGGGATAAGCAGTCTCAATCCTCGTGAGAGGCGGACGATTCGAATCGAATTTAACCTTGCAAGGTAAACCTAACTCACACGCTCGGAATACCAACAGGGCGTTCCAAGCAACCGTTTCCCTCATATTCCGGGTTGTGGATCAGGGCCACCACAAGCGACTGCAGGACCGTACGCACACCCAATGTGTACAGGACATACGTCTGTAGCGCGACTACAAAACCCGTATTCCTGTCTGCCTTGCAGAACGTACTCCCACACGTCGGTGCGTGTAAACATAAAATAAAAGTCGAGTGGTGGAAGCGCGTCCACTTGCCGGGCCAATCGGGTACTAGGCTTACCGCTTACCATATTTTGCGGTATGTGGCTAGTACTTTCAAAAACTTAGCCACCACTACCACATGGATCGACCTTATCAACTTTTAACAAAACAGACAGGGTAAAACTTCAGGTCATGATGCAGCACATGACCCTGTCCGTCATCCTTATAGTGATTGCAGAAATGTAAACATGCAACTCCTATATCGCGCGAGTGACAGGAAATCACTCGACTTCTACCGGTCCTATTAGCGGAGCATCTATCCGATAAGGACTTGGGTACAATACATTGGATTCCTAAGAGTCATGCATCTAGGGTTTCATTACAACTCCTAGACTTAATGCAAGATATAATATAAACAGATATAGGTTGCTGTGTAAATAAAGTAGTGGGATATGTCCGGGGCTTGCCTTTACTGGTGGGTCTGAAGTCAGTAAGTCAACATCTTCCGAACTTTGGTTCGGGGTTTCAGTTGATCTCTTGGTGACATTCACTCGGTCTTCAGGAACATCCTCCGTAGACTCCGGGGAGATCTCGTAGGTACCGTTGCCGAAGTAATCGTATCTACATGCAATGCGACATTACATTCAAAGTGCGCACATAAAACTACCTTACTTCTCAATACAGTTACAATCCAACACTCATATAACATACTATTCACATTACACCCAAAAAGATCTAAAACTAAACTTAGATAGAGCTTTAGGTGGACAACTAATTGGAATCGGCTGCTCGTTGAATATCACAACAGAGCCGATTGGAAACAACGGGGGTTTAGCTGATGGAAAGGTGCATCGGTTTCCTAAGTGATCGATGAAAGCATCGATTACCTTAGCAGAGGGATGATTCCTAAAGCAGTTGTCTTAACTGAGATGTGCTTAAGTGTTATTCTAGGTAACTAAGTGTGGTTGTGTCAACTCGATTACGTCAGCACAACTATTGAGTGACGTATAGCCGAATGGGGTGTGGTTAAGGGTATATGATCGATAGGTATAAAACCAACCTCTCAGTCGATAAATCGACTGATAGAAGTGTGTGGATAAGGATGGGGAAACTAAGGATCGATCGGCCGTGTTTGACCGGTTTGGAAAAGCAATCAAAATCGGCTTGGGTCGGTCGATGGCAAAAACCCTAAGATCGTGTGTGCATCTTCGATATATCGACTATGTGCAGCCGATGTAGAACAGAACAAAAGAACTGTATCGGCAGTAGCCGATACTAGAAAGGTAACAATCGTATCAGCTAACCAGCCGATGGTAGAAGCATCGACTGACAGCTGTTACATAGAAACACCATAGACTCAAGAAAACTGATGCTTAGCGGCTGAACCAAAAGCTGATGCTGAGGCATAACCGTAGAGATGTTTTGGCTAAGCAGCAGACCTACACAAACTAACAGGGATTCTTTTACGATAAAGAACTTAAAGAAACGGCAATCAAGACGAGGACAATGTCTTGATAATAGGGATATGAGCTCTAGGGTGATAGGATTAACTAACTATCACACTTCTCCACTTAAAACATACACCCTATAATTTATCTTCTAGCTATAACACAAGCATACAATATAAGGCACAATAAAACATTCATTCTCTAACATTTGACCTAAACCACACATTAAAGACTTTCACTCAAGATCACAACATAAAACTTATAGGTTTTGACTTAGGGTTTCAAACGAAACTGATTTTACATTGTTATGAACTTCTTATGAAAATCTATGAAATGTAGAAGTTCATCGATTTGAAATACAGAAAGCTTTGGAAATTTTACAAGGAACATCCTAGAACTTTCTAAAACGTAGCAATCAAGCCCCTGGTCCGGGAAAATAGATAACAGGAAGTTAACGGCGATATTCTGGCAAAGGAGTCGCCGGCATTAGAAAGATTCAGTGGATTAGGGCAAACCTTGGTTATGGAGGAGAACAGATGGAAAGTGAATTCCCGAACAAGATTGGTGAGGAGAAGAGCTCAACGGTGACGAAGAGTAGAAGTTGCTGGATGTTGTGGATTCTGAGACGTGACGATGGAGCCGAACTGATTCGCTAGGCTAACTTCTCGTTTTGACTTGCCGCGCCATAAGCGCTTCTCCGCCTCCGCTAGGATTAAGGGAGCTCACCGTGCGTGGTTCCTCTGAGCTCACCGCATCCGGCACCACCTCCACACATCATCGCCCTGCACGTCGTCGCCCTGCATGATTATTCCTCTTCCTCCTGTTGTCAGGCCCGCACTCACCTCGGCCTTGCCGCGTCGCAGGTCCCTCCGCGACCGTCCTTGCCAAGGTACTGCCGTGCGCGACCTGGTCGCCCTTCGTGTGGGTCTGTCCCGATCCGCCACGTCTCATTTCCGCCCGCGCACGCCCGAACCGCGCGCGTTCTTGGCCCGCATCGCACTGCTGCTCACATGTCTGAAACCGCCTTGCACGTCACTGCTCGCTCCTGGCCATTCATCTCCGCTCAAGTTCTGCTCCTGCACTCACACGCCCACGCCGCCTGCATCTGTGCCGTGCTTACTCCGGCCGCCTAATACCTGCACACCCTGCCAGCTTCTGCGCGTCACTACGCGCACGCTCGCGCCACCCGCTCGGCGTCACTCACGTTCTTGCCGCTCCAGCACCTGCACCGCCGAAACCATGCCGCTCTAGCTCCCGTACTCGCTCGACGCCAGTTCGCTTGTGTCGCGCAGCATCAGCTCATGCCGGAGCCGTTCGCGCCAACCCAACTGCGGTCGTCGCTCGTGCGCTCTGCTCCCGCGCACCCATTCCTCCCGTGCCGCCATTGCCCGCTCCAACACTTGTTCCTGTCCGCGCCACTTCCGAGCCGACGCGCTGCTTCCACTGTGCTGCGTTCCAGCTCCCGCTCCTGCGCTCGGCTCACGCGCGTCTCCGCTCGCCATGACCGCATCACCTGCTCCCGCTCGCGCCTCGTCTGCTCCCGAGCCGCGCGCCAACGCCGGACCTGCTTCCACGCCTGAGCCAGCGCGCTCCCGTGCCACGCTTCGCACGCCACCAGTGCCCGCCGTGCGCCCGCGCCAGTGTTCGCGAGCCGCAGCCCCAAGCCGCGCGCCCGCACTGCCGCACCTGCGTTCGTCTCCACGCCGCGCGCTTTCTCCCCTGTTTGCGCTACCTCCTGGGCCGCGCTCGCGCTGGCCCCCACACCCGCTGCCGCCAGCCGAGCCGCGCGCCACGCTCCGGCCTCACGCGTCTTCACTCACCCGCGCGCGCTCGCCGCTCGGCCCTCTGCGCGCGCTCGCCTGGGCACTCCTGCTGCCGCCGCCAGCCCGCGCGGCCGCCTGTCGCTGCTGGGCCCGCTGCCCCCCCGCGCCTACCGCTGCTCCTCCACGCGCCAGCCCCCGCGCTCCTGGGCCGCGCATCCGCGCGCCCCGCCTCGGTCGTGCCCGAGCCGGCCCCGTACCGCGCGCCGCCGGAACAGCGCTGAGCCGCTACCGCCCGCTCGGCCCGGGCCTGCCTGCCGCGCGCGCCGCTCCAGCTTCCGCGCTGGCGCTGCCCCGCCGCCGCCAGCGCCCGCCTGCGCCTGGGCCCGCCACCTGCGCGCGCCCTGCGCGCTCGCGCTCGGGCCGAGCCGCCGCCGCCGCCGCTCCAACGCCCAGCGCCTGGGCCGCGCGCTCGCGCTCGGGCCGTCGCCCGCCCGGCCCCGAGCGCCCGCCGCCTGCGCTTGCTGCCTGCTCCGGTCGGTGGAGGAGAGAGGGGAGGAACAAAAAAGAAAGGAGCAGAGAGGTGCTGCCGGCCAAGAAACAAAGAAGCGCCAGGGAGAAGATAAGGCAGAGAGAGAAAGAATAGAGGAGAAAGGGAAAACAGATTTCCCAAGGACTTATACGCGATTTCAGAAAACTGCAGGGGCTCGTCTGTAAAACCAAAATTTCCTGTTGATTTAAAACCCAAATGAAGAAATGCCCAAAACGAAAGTTGGAGAGTTTCTCAAACTCTACAACATTGCTTTAGTGCTCAAGTTCAAAAACTCAAAATTTATATTTTTACACCTGAATCTTTGAACAAAAGTCGGATTTGAATTGCTTTTGTCCTAGAAATGTAATTCATAAAATTTCAGGACTTAAATGCCAGCATTTATGACACGTCATAATGACGGGATAGACTCGTCATGATGACTTGCACTTTTACACTTTAGCCCTGAGTAATTTTGAAAGTTACTTTTGTAAATCAAATATTTGCATAAAAGGACTTGTATTTTTATAAAATTATATAAACATCCTTAATTTTTACCATTTTACTCAAAATTTTTACACAATTCAACACTTACATTTCTAATGCAACTTTTGGATAAATATATATATATATATTTTTTACAAGACATTAAGTAAGATAAATATATTTCACCTATTTTGAAATTACCCTTATCCAGGTACATTTTGCAAAAACAACCCTAAGTTTTTCTGTAATTACAAAAATACCCTTTTTACTTGCACTTTTAAGTTTTCAAAAGTTTCACATAACACACACGAGTTTTATACAAATAAACACATACTTCACACTAACAAAATATTTGCCTAGCATTACAAATACACGAACTGTCACACCCCGTCATGTCGGGTACATTCTCTATTCACCACAAACCAGTAGTTATATTATTTGATTCAGGAGCAACTCATAGTTTTATTAGTAACAACTGTGATACCCGAATAGAACTTGATCTTTGTCCTACCCAGGGGTCATATATGATTTCTACCCCCGGAGGAAAGATCACTTCCAACCAAATGGTTAGAAGTGTGTCAATTCACTTAGGTAGCAAAGTAATCAAAACTGATTTGGTTTTGCTAAACTTAGAGGGTATTGATGTTATACTTGGGACAAATTGGATGACTGAACATAGAGTACTGCTAGACATCTCTTCCCGAGTTATTGAGATTAATTCACCACATCAAGGAGCCACTACCCTCTATCTGCCTCAGCAAGAATATCTCCATTCTTGTGCCTATGCTATCACATACCTTAAAGTAAAAGATATTCCTATAGTCTGTGAGTATCCCGATGTCTTTTCAGACGACTTGCCTGGAATGCCACCAGACAGAGACATCGAGTTTATTATTGAACTTCAACCTGGCACCACTCCTATTTCAAAGAGGCCATATCGTATGCCTCCAAATGAATTGGCCGAACTAAAAATCCAACTCCAAGATCTTCTTGACAAAGGTTTCATACGCCCAAGTGCTTCACCTTGGGGCTGTCCTGCTCTTTTTGTAAAGAAAAAGGACAATAGCTTAAGGCTATGTGTCGATTATCGTCCACTCAATGCGGTCACTATTAAAAATAAGTACCCTCTTCGCCGCATTGACATCTTGTTCGATCAACTATGTAACACCCTAAATTTTGCAAGTACAAAAATAAATTGAATAACATGGTAGGTTAAAGGGTTACAAGATTTTGATACACAATTTTCTTAAAGTATAAAAATAAATGTAAGGGAAAATATATGACATGTGCATTCATGCTCTTTGCATTGTTCCCTTGGTTGTAGTTTATTTGGATTTAAGTTTGAATTCAAATTTCATATTCAAACTCAAAAGCTTTTGTTTTGTTTTTCTCTCTTTTCCCTCTCTCTTCTCTCCTTTGGGCCCAGCCCAGCTGGCCACCTCCTCTCCTCTCCCTTTCTTCTCTTTCTCCCCCTTGCAGCCTGGCCCACGGCCTTTCCCCTCTCCTTCCTTCTCTCTCCCCCACGCGCAGCCCACCAACTCCCACGGCCCAGCCGGCCGCAGCCCTTCCCTCCCTTCTTTCTTTCCCTCGCGCGCACGGCTGACTCCCCCGTTCCAGCCCAGTTCCTCGCGCGCGGCCCACTTCCTCGCCCCGGCCCGACCCGCTCTTTCTCCGCTCTCTCTCTCTCTAGCGCGAGAGCCCCGCTTGTCGGGATCCTCTTCCCCCCGCGCCGCACTGGACTCGGGTTCGAGTCCGGCTCGTCCCCGCGCCGACATCGCCGCCTCCGCCTCGGGCCTGCATGCCCAGGTGCCCTCAGCCGCCCCTACTTAAGCCACCGCACCTCCTGCGCCTCTCTTCCCCAAGCCGCAGCTGCTCGCGCCCCAAACCCTAGCAGCCGCGCCGGCCGCCGCCGCCTTTGACGCTTGCGCCTCGGGCCGCCGCCGCACCGCCGTCCCGCTGCCGCCCGCCGTCGATCGACCGCCCCCGGGGCACCATGAGGTGGTGAGGATGCTCGGCTGCCCGTCTTCTCCCTCTCCCCCGCTCCTCCCGTGGACGTCCGGCGCGCACCGTAGCTCACCGCCGCCTCTCGCCGCCGGCTGCCGCCTACGGCCGTCGCCCCTCCTTCTCTACCCCCTAGATCGGTTCCCCGCGTCCCCCTCTATCGCCCCGACCAGATCCCGTTCCGAATCGTCGCCGGAGACGCGAGATCGCGTATCTCCAGCGAGCCTCCGCCGCTCGGGTCGCCGCCGGCGACTCCCCTCCGCCGCCTCGCACCCCCCCCCCCGCTCCCCTGGACCGTCCGATCTAGATCCAACGGCCGCGTTTCAATCTAGCTCAAGTCAATTTATCCGCATACCAGTCAGCCATGCCAGTTTTTCAGTTTAGCCCTTCAAGTTTTTAGAAATCAACCCGCAGTCCTGTGTAGTTCAAAAATAATTGCAGTTTAGTCCTTTTTCTTCTGTTTAGCCCTTGGAGTTTTCTAAAATCTAACCCGCCGTCCTCTAGCCTATCGGTTTTGCGTGCTAGCCCCTCTGTCTAGGTTTTAATTATGATCTAGCCCCTGGTTTCTTTGTTTTAGGTCCTTTTAGATCCAAATCTTTCGCAGAAAAGCCCCTAAAACCCTGTTTTAGCCCTAACTCCTCCATTTTAACTCCGATTTCATCGATTCTTGCGCTCACGCGATCCTTACGACTTATACAATGTTTCTAAAATATTATTTTGTTCTGTTTTCATTGATTGGTGTACTGTTCTTATTTATTGTGTTTGTCTGTTTGTATGTGCTCGTGTGTCGCGATAGACGGTGCGCAGTTCGAGGATCCGCAGGGTCAAGACTTTGAAGAATTTCCTGAGCAGCAGCAGTTTGCTAACGAAGGCAAGTGGTCCTTGATCATGTTTCCGTCCTATTAATATCACAATTACACCTTTACTTCTTATGCATGCATGTGTCTAGAATATGCTGGAATCCCAAATTAAGGATATGCCTAGTTTCATTTAAACATCCTTGTTTGAACCTGGGATGTTTCATCTATGTTATAGCTTCGCTAATTGCTTATAAGTAGATTTTGGATGGTTGGAATTCGCGTTACCTCCTGTATCCTTCATGTCCTCAGAATTTTGTTATGGCGATAAATAAGATTATTGAATGAATTGGAACATGGAGAACCACCAAGGAAAATAGTACAATCACAGTACTATATGGCTCTGGTCTTGGCTAATTAATTAGAAACCTTGGCTTATGATGATCTTACCGAAAGGGCAAGAGGGGTTGCATCGTCGGGGTATAGCTCGGTCCTCTTGAGGGTGTGATATGGTCCTGGGTAAGGCGTCCACCTCATTAGGAGGAGTTATGACCGCTTTGACTTGAAACCTTAGCGGATTGTCATAAGTTAGAGAATATTTGTAAAGGCCTCGTAGTGAATCCCTGCCACTCACCTTGGAAGTGTTTAAGGGCTTTGCAAACCCGGGCACCAAGGGAAACACGAGCTGTGGGTAAAGTGTACAACCTCTGCAGAGTGAAAACTGATATATCAGCTGTGCTCACGGTTAAGAGCGGCTTGGACCCTCACATGATAATTGAACTTGAAGATGACTTAAGCTGTTGTTCTTTATTTGATGTTGTTGTTTATTTAATCAGTATTTTGTATAAGGGTTGGTATAAACTTAAATCTAGTTAATGCTTGCTAAATAAAACTTGACCAACTAAAATGTTTATCGCAGTCAAACCATGTCAGCTTATCCTTGATTTGGCCTTGCATGTCATGTAATTTACTCCACTTGCTGAGTACCAACCATAAGTGTACTCACGCTTGCTTTATTAAAACCAATGCTGCTCAGAACAAGATAATTATCCGGAGATTCCTGAAGATGTTGGAGATTTCTAGGCGTATGTCTCCCAGTCAACTGCCTGTGAAGTTGAAGTCCGCTGCTATTTATCGACATTTGTTTATTCGTTTAAGATTAAGACTGTCGGTCATGTAATAAAGTACTATTATACTCTTTATCGTTAATGCATTGCTTCGGATATTCGCTTGTGACGTCTACTGTATGTGCGGAACTTGATCCTGGCGCACATATGGGATGCATTCGGTTACCTATCCTAAACCGGGTGTGACAAACTAGCTGGAGCTAAGGTCTTTTCCAAGATTGACTTACACTCTGGTTATCATCAGATCAAAATCAAGCCTTGTGACATTCCAAAAATGGCTTTCTCGACCAGATATGGATTATATGAATATCTGGTTATGTCCTTTGGGCTTACTAATGCACCGGCATATTTCATGTATCTCATGAATTCAGTCTTTATGCTGGAGCTCGACAAATTCGTCGTGGTCTTCATCGATGATATTCTGATATATTCCAAGACTAAAGAAGACCAGGCTAATCATATACTGTCGTTCTTCAATGACTACGTGATCATCGCCTTTACGCCAAATTCTCGAAATGTGAATTCTGGCTGGATAGTGTGAAATTTTTGGGACATACTATCTCCAGTGAAGCCATATCGGTTGATCCAACCAAAGTCCAGGAAGTTATGGATTGGAAGCCTCCAACTTCAGTTCATCAAATCCGAAGTTTCCTTGGATTGGCGGGATACTATCACCGATTCATTCCTGACTTCTCCAAAATAGCAAAACCCATGACTGAACTACTTAAGAAAGAAATTAAATTCTGTTGGGATGATAAGTGTGAAGAAGCCTTCCGCACCTTGAGAAAACTTCTAACCACTGCTCCAATGCTAGCTCAGCTAGATAATACCCAGCCTTTTGATGTCTATTGCGATGCTTCTAGAACTGGACTTGGTTGTGTTCTTATGCAAAACAACCGGGTCATTGCTTATGCATCCCGAGCACTCCGAAATCATGAGCAAAACTACCCAACCCATGATCTTGAATTGGCAGCAGTTATTCATGCTCTCAAAATTTGGAGAAATCATCTTATGGGTGCTAAGTGTAACATCTACACTGACCATAAGAGCCTCAAATATATCTTTACCCAAGCTGACCTAAATATGAGGCAAAGGCGTTGGTTAGAACTGATCAAAGACTACGACCTTGAGGTACACTACCATCCTGGCAAGGCCAATGTGGTTGCGGATGCACTTAGCCGCAAGGCACATTGTCATTGCTTGTCCATAGAAACTTTCAAAGACACTCTCTGCAATCAGATGAGAAAACTCAATCTAGAGATCATCCCTCAAGGTGGTCTAAATCTATTATCTATCGAATCTACTCTTCAAGATAGAATCGTCATGTCGCAATTACATGAAGAAGGTATCAAAATTATCAAGTTAAAACTATCTCAGGGAGAAGCCAAATATAAATGTTTTCACACTGATCATCAAGGAGTTCTATGGTTCAACAACCGTATTATTGTACCTAAGGATCATCAACTTCGTAAACAAATCCTTGATGAAGCACATCTATCTAAATTCTCTATTCATCCTGGTAGTACCAAAATGTATCAAGATCTTCGACAAAATTTTTGGTGGACCAGGATGAAAAGAGAAATTGCTAAATATGTATCCGAGTGCGATACGTGTCAGAGAGTCAAAGCCAGTCATCTAAGAGCATCTGGTACACTCCAACTACTACCCATTCTGTCATGGAAGTGGGAAGACATTAGTATGGATTTCATTGTCGGTCTTCCTAACACATCCCAAAAGCATGACTCCATATGGGTAATCATTGATAGACTTACTAAAACTGCTCATTTTGTTCCCGTGCATACCACTTATTCTGCTAAGAAGTATGCCGAAGTATATCTTGATCAAATTGTTCGATTGCATGGTGTCCCTAAGACCATCATTTCTGATCGAGGGGCCCGATTCGTTGCACGCTTCTGGGAACAATTGCAGTCTGCTCTTGGAACCAAACTAATTCGAAGCTCTGCATATCATCCCCAGACTGATGGACAGACTGAGCGAGTCAACCAAATTCTTGAAGACATGCTCCGAGCTTGTATTATTCACTATGGTGCAAGCTGGGACAAGTGTCTTGCCTTGGCCGAGTTCTCTTACAACAATAGCTATAAATCTAGTCTTCAAATGGCTCCCTTTGAAGCGTTATACAGTCGAAGATGTCGAACTCCTTTGAGTTGGTCTGAAACCAGCGAACGCAAAATCTTTGGACCAGATCTAGTTATCGAAGCCGAAGATAAGGTCAAGGTTATTCAAGCCAATCTTAAAATAGCCCAGTCTAGAAAAAAGAGTTATGCAGATCAAAGAAGGAAACATCTGCAATTCCAAGTAGGGGATTTTGTCTATCTTCGAGTATCTCCTACCAAAGGTGTTCAGCGTTTCGGCATAAAAGGAAAGTTAGCACCCCGATATGTCAGACCCTTCAAGATTCTTGAAGTCTGTGGCCCAATGGCTTACAGAATCCATCTTCCATCTCAATTGGCTGCCATTCATGATGTCTTCCATATCTCTCAACTCAAGAAATGTATCAAAGTACCTACGGAGATCGTTGAAGCACCCGCCATTGAGATTGAACCTGATCTAACTTACACCGAACACCCTATCCAAATCATGGATACCAAAGAAAGAGTCACTAGAAGGAAAAAGATTAAGATGTATAAGATCTTATGGGATCATCACACCGAAGAAGAAGCAACTTGGGAAACGGAATCCTACCTTTAACGAAATTTCCCAACCTTCCTTCCAACTAACTCCCAAATCTTGCTTGGACTACCTTCAACTTGAGCACCTCGCCGTCGCTGCTGTGCTGCCGCCGCCGCTCTACCTCCTGCTTGGACGGCCTCCACGCGTTGCCCTTTCCCTACCCCGGCCCTGTTCCCCCTCCCTGCTGCCGTCCTCCGCGAACGCCACGACCTCCCGAGCCATCCGCTGGCTGCCACATCATTGCCACCGCGTTCTGTGCTCGCGCCTACTTCTTCTCCTTCCCTCTTCTGCACAACAGAACTAGGAGACCATACTGGACCCATTTGCACCTCTTTTCCCCTTGTCGTGCGCACCCCGAGCCCTGATCGCCTCAGCCGCCCGCTCCTTCCCTCCGGTGAACTACGGGCCGTCGTGGGCAGCCACTGTCGACCGCCCATTGCTCCCACCGACCCCCTAGCAAGCTTCTCCAACATCTGCTCGAGCTCCCCAGCCCCTAGTCGCTCTCCAATTTCGGCCGGAGCACCGTTGCCGATGACCGCCGTCCGCCGCTGTCTCCTGCTCACCGTGGGGCACCCCTCTTCGACCCTCCTCGACCCCAATTGACTCTACCTTGAGCTTCCCCACACTGCCCTGAAGCTTTCCGACCACTTCCTTGCCGCCTCCAACCGCTGGAGCACCGCCCCCGCCGTCACCTCCACCGTCGGCCACACTGCTTCAACCGCACTGCCGCTATAGTCCACCCCGACCCATTCCCGAGTGTCTTCAGGTGCGCAAGGACTCAGTGATGCTTCCCCACCCCTCCACCCTCGCCGTCGGCGATCGCCGTCGCCGGATTTGGCCGGTCAACCCCCGTGCCCCTCTCTGACCACGACCAGGGGCCTCAGGATTGAAAGAATCAAAAGCCTAGGGGGCTGTCTGTGAAACCCGTGACTCAGATGAATAGTGCCATATAGGGACCCCTTTGTTATTTGTGCTGCAGAATTTGAAAATTCCATAGCAATTCAAGGAAAAATCATAAAAATGCAAACTAAAACTTGTTGGATTCCTTATTCTAAGATCTACAACTTTTCTTATAGGTTGACTTTCAGTTTCCGAGTAGTTTGTACTGTAATTTAAATGTTAAGTTTAGGTAGTTGGGACCTATAAAAATGCTTAGTAAATAGTAGAAAAATGATAAAAATGTAAAACCAATTGTGTTAGTTTTGCTTTGACATGTAGTATTTAGGAAAAATAATTAACCTACTGTTTGTATAATATTTTCATAATATGTGAGTATAATCATGGATAAGGCTTATTTGATCTAATGTATTTAATATATGCAGTTCTAAATGTTTAAAAATCATGAAATTATTTTGAGATGTTGGACTTGAGTAGTGTAATCTGTGAACAAAAATCTAGAATAAAATTTTACATGTACGTATAGATATAAATAATGACTAATAAGTTAGCACTATTGCTAATTATCTTTGTAGCTCAATTTCTATAGAAATAAAATTTTGATAAATTTACAATGACTTGGACATAACTTAATCTATAATTAATAAAAATGTCAACCCCAGTGCTATGGTAATTTATTTCGTACATGTTGTCTAGTGTAACTAAGTAAGTTAGTTTATGCCCGATAAATGACTGCCCAGTAAAAGGGTAAATGAGATGTTTGATGAGTGAGTTATGTTTTCGTTGGATTGCAACTTTATTGTGAAATGAAATAACAGTATATGCATCCGTTAAACTACATCTTTGCATACCATATAGACTCAACGACTCTCGCCGATGGAGACTACGAGCTGATCCCGGAATCAGGAGTGAAAATTTCTGAAGACCCCGGGAACGACGTCGGAAATCTAACTGAAGCTCCAAACCAATGTTCGGAAAACTTTAACACTCCTGCCCCCAACCCCACTCAAGAAGGCAAGCCCGGTGCATAACCCAATATTTCAATTACTACATTATGCAATCTTATGCTTATCTATTATATTTTGCATTAAGTCTAGGAGTTGAAATGGAACCCTAGATGCATTGGATTCTAGGAACCTATGTATTGTGCCGGAGTCCTTCTCAAATATATGCTCTGCTAATAGGATCGGTAGAAGTCGGGTGATTTCCTGTCACTCGCGTGATATAGGAGTTGAAATATTTACATTCCTATAATCACTATAAGGAGGACGGACGGGATTCGTGAGAGGTATCATGGTTGAGATGATACCCCGTCTGTGTTGATGAATTTGATAAGGTCGCAGTGTGTGGTAGCGGTGGTTAAGCGTCTGAAAGTACTAGCCACATGCCGCGAAATATGGTAAGCGGTAAGCCTAGTAACCAATCGGCCCGAGGAGTGGACATACCTCCCACCACTCGTATTTGGTTTTTCCGGTTACTCGTTTCGACGTGTGGGAATACGTGTTGTAGGGCAACCAGGAGTACGGCCGTGTAGTCGCTCTACAGGCGTATGTCCTGCACATTGGATGTGCGTATGGTCCTGCAGTCGCTTGTGGTGGCTCTGATCCACGAGTCGGAATGAAAGGCAAACGGTTGCTTCGGAACAATCGTTGGATGTTCGAAGCGTGTGAGTTAGGTTTACCCTTGCAAGGCGGAAATTCGATTCAGGAATTGTCCGTTTCTCGCGGAAATTGAGACAGCTTGATCCCTTTGCCACATAGAGTAACAAGAGCAACTTTATGGTTATCAAAGATGATGTTTGGGCTAAAGATTCTACCATGCTTGAATATTTATAGGTGCTTATCTAGAATGATTAATCACATAGAACTTGAAAGCTAAAATTTGAAATTGAGGATCTACTCTTTGTTGCTTTTCAGCTGAAAACTTTACCCATAACCATTAAAGCCTTCATTAGTCTCGTTACATGGCTAAGTATACCATGGAATGGGTAAGCCTTGCTGAGTATTAGAATACTCTGTCTTGCATTGTGACTTTTTGTTCAGGTAATCTCCCTGACGACTCTGCTCTGCCTGTGCCATGGCCTTACCCTCTACCCGATGGTTGGTCCGTGGAGTAGGACCCGTCCCCGCCAACACAGATCCTACCGAGTGATATCATGTCAGAGCTGAACCAACCTGAATTACACTGGCTCAAGTATGTAAGTCCACTCCTGCAGGCTCCAACGTGTTTCAAACGGTATAATCCTTTGGCCTGTCAGGTAACGTCCCGATAAACCACCGATTGCAGGATCAAACAAGGTACCTCGCACGAAGATGAGTCCAGAGATACGAGAGCCATCACATTTTACATCACAGGCAAAGATATTACATGAGAGTTTAAAAGTAACATCAGTTTCTAACTGATGGCAATTATTACAAAATAGTCTTAAGTTTCGAGTAAAAGCAACGGAGTTTATAACATGGGCACTGTACACGTCACCAGCTCAGATATCATGCTAGCCCTGGCACGATATCACACGGAGGGGTCTGCGTTGGCCGGGGACGGGTCCCACTCCACGGACCAACCATTAGGCAGAGGGTAGGGCCACGATACAGGCAGAGCTGAGTCGTCAGGAGGATTACCTGAGCAAAAATTTACAAGGCAAGACTGAGTATTCTAATACTCAGCAAGGCTTACCCGTTTATGGTATACTTAGCCATATAGCTAGACTTATGATGGCTTTTCGGGTTTTGGGTAAAGTTTTCAGCTGAAAAGCAACAAAGAGTAGATCCTTAATGTCAACTTTTAGCTTTCAAGTTCTATGTGATTATTCATTCTAGGTAAGCACCTATAGCTATTCAAGCATGGTAGAATCTTTAGCCAAACATCATCTTTGATAAACACAAAGTTGCTCTTGTTACTCTATGTGGTAAAGGAATCAAGCAGTCTCAATCTCCGCGAGAAACGGACGATTCCTGAATCGAATTTCAGCCTTGCAAGGGTAAACCTAACTCACACGCTTGGAACATCCAGAGATTGTTCCGAAGCAACCGTTTGCCTTTCATTCCGACTCGTGGATCAGAGCCACCACAAGCGACTGTAGGACCATACGCACATCCAATGTGCAGGACATACGCCTGTAGAGCGACTACACGGCCGTACTCCTGGTTGCCCTGCAACACGTATTCCTACACGTCGAATCGAGTAATAGGAAGAACCAAAATACGAGTGGTGGGAGGTATGTCCACTCCTCGGGCCGATTGGTTACTAGGCTTACCGCTTACCATATTTCGCGGCATGTGGCTAGTACTTTCAAATGCTTAACCACCGCTACCACACACTGCGACCTTATCAAAATTAACAACACAGACGGGGTATCATCTCAACCATGATACCTCACATAATTCCCGTCTGTCATCCTTATAGTGATTACAGGAATGTGAACATTACAACTCCTATATCGCGCGAGTGACAGGGAATCACCCGACTTCTACCGGTCCTATTAGCAGAGCAGCTACTCGGACTCAAGGGCTAGTAGCCAAGACATTGGTTCCTAAGAAATTGTGACTAGGGTTTCTCATACAATTCCTGAAAATGTAATGCAAGGATAGATATAAATAATATAGGTTGCAGTGTAAATAAAGTAGGGGTTATGTCCGGGGCTTGCTTTCTTGCGTAGGGTTGGGGGCAGAAGTGTCAAAGTTTTCCGAACTTTGGTTCGGAGCTTCAGTTAGACCTTCAACGGCGTTCTCGGGGTCTTCAGGAACTTCTACGGCTTGATCCGAGATCAGCTCGTAGTCACCGTCGGCGAGAGTAGTCGGGTCTACATGATATGCAAAAATATAAATTAAGGGATGCATATTCTTTTATCTTATTTCACGATAAAGTTGCAATTCAAGAAAGCATAACTTCATTATTGAACATATCTTTTATTTTCCTACTCGGCAGTCATTTATCGTGTACTCATCATTTTGTGTAGTTACATGAAGTAATTGGTTGATTACCTTAAACCTTGAACTAATGGCATTAGGTAGCAGGGTGGGTTAGCTTTAAACATTTAAACTAATTATAACTACTAACTTCATTTATTTGCTTAACTAATTATTGATACTAACTCTAGGTTATTAATTAACTATTGATTTACTTAATCTAGATAAAGTATAATCTATAACATATTTTATTTGGTTTAGTGATTTTACACCTAATCCTAGGATGAGAATTTAGTGACAACTTATATCACTCAAGAACAGCACTTCAAAAATATTTCCATGATTTTTGAACATTTAAAACCACAGATATTAACTATACAAGGTTCACTATGCATTATTCATAATTAAATCCTACATTAAGAAAATATTATATAAATAGTAGGTTAATTATTTTTCTTAAGTACTACATAATAACACAAGATTAATGCAACTGGTTTTACATTTTTATCATTTTTCTATCATTTACTATGCATTTCCTAAATCTACAACTAACTAAACTTAGTATTTAAATTAGAGCACAAAATATTCAGAAACTGAAATTTCATCCCTTAAAGAAAGTTGTAGATATTTAAAAGAGGATTCCAACAAATTTTAGTTGGCATTTTTATGATTTTTCCTTGATTTGATATGGATTTTCAAAGTAGACAGCACAAATTACATCAGGAGGCCCTTAGAGCACTATTCCTAGACTTTTGTATCTTCTAACCCGAGGTCCTTGGTCCTGGTCAGAGAAGGGAACTCGAGTTTGACCGATCTGTTCTGGTGACGGTGATCACCGGCGGCGAGGGTGGAGGGGTGGAGAGGCTCGACCACATCAGTGCGCACCTGTGGGTGGCTGGAATCGGGTCGGGGCGAGCTGTAGCGGTGGTTCGACGGAGACAGTGCGGCCGGCGACGAGGAAGAACGGCAGGAAGGGCGCTCCGGTGGTCGAGAGGGGCGGAAAAGTAGTCGAGGAGCTTCAGGGCGAGGTGAGGATGCTCGGGGTGGAGACAATTGAGGTCGGGGAGGGCCGGCGGCAAGTGTCCCACGGTGAACAGAAGGCGGCGGCGGTGGAGATCGTCGGGGGCTCGTCAGGGCGCCGGTGGGGTGCTCTGGAGAACAAATTGATGGGTCAGGGAGCTTCGTGGGGTTGATGTGGTGCTGACTGAGGAGTTGAGGTGGCGTGGGAAGGCTCGGAGCGAGCTGCCCACGATGAGCGGGAGGCGGCGGCGGACGGTGATCGTCGATGAGGGTACTTCGGTTGAAATTGGGAGATGGCCGGGGCTAGGGAGCACGAGTGGAGGTTAGGGAAGCTTGCGGAGGAGCTCGCGGGGACAAAGGGAGGCTGATGGTTGCTGCCCACGGTGACCCGTGGTTCACCGGAGAGAAAGAGCGGCGGCGGGAGCAATTGGAGCTTGGAGCTTGCACGGTGAAGGAGAAAGAAGTGCAAATAACTTCTCTGTGTCCTCCTGGTCGGGTTAAGCAGAGAGAAGAGAGAAGAGGAGGTAAGCATGGGCTCAAATTGTGGTGGCGACAACGTGGCGGCCAGCGGCGGCTCGGGGTGGCCGTGGTGCACGCATGGCAGGACAGTGAGGAGGGAAAAGAGATCAGGGGCATGGAGAGGACGACGCGTGGGAGGAAGGGAAGCAGGAGGTGGACGACGGCGGTCTTCACAGCGGCGGCCGGAGGGGGAGCTGCACCGGCGGTAGAGCTGAAGAAGCAGAGGAGCAGAGGGCAGAGGGGGTTCAGAGGAAGAAGAAGGAGGAGAAAAAGTCCAAGGGCTCATGTGGAAAATTGAAAAGATCCAAGGACTTCCCTGTAAAGTAAAATTCCCCGTTGATCTAAAGCTCTAATGAGAAAGTGTCCAAAATAAAAGTTGTAGAGTTTTTCAAGCTCTACAAAATTGATTTAGAGCTCAAGTTCAAAAACTCAAAGTTTGCAGATTTACATGATAGGTTTTGAATAAAGGTGAAATTTGAATTACCTTTGTCCTTACCAAAGTGAATTTGATCAAATTTTAAATACATTTGCAAATGTTCATGGAGAGTCATGATGACTTGCACTCTTACATGTTAGCCCTCAAGTAAACATGAAAGTTACTTTTACACCTCAACTATTTTGCATAAAAGACCCTATGGCTTATGTTTTATTTACACTTAGGTCCCTGCTTTCACTTAAGGGCTTATTTTCCTGAGAATTTAATCTACCTTTTACACTTTCTTCCTTATGGTAACATAATTTTAACACCTAGTATTATATTTCTCCTAGATTTCAAAGCTACCTTCCATTCCACCCAACTTACACTTAAAGGCCTATATTTTATAGAAATTACAAATATACCCCTAGTCTTTTGTACTACCCACACATACCATAGCAAGCCTACATATATCACACTAAAACCTAGTGTCTATGTCTCTAATTACCTGAACGTCACAGCTAGTATGATATCCATACCAGCGACGTGTACAGTGACCGTATTTTAAACTCCACTGCCATGACTTGAAACCTTAAACTGTTTTGTAATAATTTCCATCAGTTGGGAACTTATGTTACTTTTGAACACTCATGTAATATACTTGCCTGTGATGTAAAATGTGATGGCAATTGTATCTCTGGACTCGCTTTCGTGCGAGGTACTTTGTTTGATCCTGCATTCGATGATTTATCGGGACGTTACCCGACAGGCCAAGGGATTACACTGTTTGAAGTACGTTGCAGCCCTTGAGAGAGCACTTGCGCACTTGAGCCGGTGTAATTCAGGTTGGTTCTGCCACAGGTAGACCTCTTTCTCCCATCATGGAAGAAGGAGAAAGTAGCACAGAGCTACTCGACCACAGCCTTAGGGCTAACCACTCGCCGGATCGTCAAGTCTGCATGGCCTCCCTTCGCAATGCGAAGGAAGATGAGTTGCACCCCCAGTACGACAATGAACAACTCGCGGATGTCTCAGCATATGAGCCCATGGCTGACGCGCCTCAAGATGAAGATGAGGAGCACCGAAGGATCCAGCGGGCAAAGAACGCCAAGCACGCTCAATGCAGGCGCAATGTGCAGAATCGCGCCCTCATACTAAGGGATCTTAACAATGCTTTTGTAGCAGTCACGGATCGCGAGTACTGTACGCCGATTGGCACCTTCACAGAAGCAACACTCCTAGCTCAACAACTCCCACCCAATCATCAGATACAAAGACTGTAGTACTTGACCCAGCGCGCACTCGTGCAACTCGACGGGCAACATCCAGTGTCTTCCCCTTAGAATCAGCCCTCAAGGTCTAAGCACCATGGTGATACCGCGCTGGTCAGTTGCACCCCCCGGAGGAGGCCACGGGAGTCGGAGTAACGACAACCGCCAGCACAACGAGGGCCACCCATCTGCGCGTGGCAACAATGAACAAGAAGTACAACAACCCCCTTGCAACCAGCGCTGGGCAAGGCATCATGGCAGAAGATCAATGAAGGCCACAACACATGGCTTGTCATTGAAGCGATGAGAAGGGATTGTACCGACAGGCGGCATGACAACGGCGACAGCGACCGCTTCCCTCTTTCACCACCAGCATCACTGATAAGTCATATCCGAAGGACTTCAAACTAGTCAAAATCCCCAAGTACGACGATAAGCAGGACCTACGCTAGTGGATTCGATGTTACTCCGTTGCTATTGAAGTTTAAGGGGGATCCAACTCCACCAAAGCTCTCTACTTCCCGGTGGCTCTGCAGTCTGCACCCTTCACATGGCTGGAAAGCCTCAAGCCAAACTCCATCGACTCGTGGGAGGACCTCAAGCGGGCCTTCATCAACAACTACCAGGGATCCATGATCAGGGCGGGCACTCGCCATGACCTATCCCAGGTGAAGCAAGAGATGAACGAGACCCTAAGGTCCTACACATGGCATTTCTTCGAGACGCGCACCACCATCGCCAACATCATAGATGAGGACATCATCCGTTGCTTCCAAAATGGCCTTTTCTCGAAGAATACATACCACGACTTCAGGCGTAACCACCCGACTACTATCGTGGAGCTGCGCAACATGATGGCACGGTGGGCTAACCAGGAGGACAAGGGGAACGACCGCTTCCCCAAGCACAACCACGACAAGCAAGGCAATGGCAACGGCCACTTCGACAAAAGCCAGCGGAACCACTGAGTAACACCCGAAAGCGCAAGCCAGATCATGACATCGTGGCTGTCGAGCGTAATCTACGTGGCAAGAAGTTAGGGAACAACCATTCGGAATACGAGCAAGTCATGCATAAACAATGCCCGATACACCCGAAGTCACGGCACACGTTCTTCGAGTGCGTCACCATACAAAAATCACTCAATGCTCCACCCCTCCCTCAAGCTGGAAAGTGAAAAGACAAGGAGGATGATGAAGGAGAGTGTCAAGTTGGGGGCTCAAGACTTCTAGGATCCGAAGAACGTCATCAATGTCATCTTCAGCGAAGATGGAGGATTCCCCTCCAAGCGCGCGCTGTAACACCCTAAGGTAATTTCCCTAAATTTTAATGAATTTATTTGGGCTTAAATAAATTTTTCAGGCTTTTCCTTAATTTTTGTGGCATTTAAAGCAATTTATAACGCAAGAAAATAAAATATATCATAGGATTAAAGTGTTTGTGCATTCATGCCGCAGCATTGTTTTATTTGTGTTGAGTGTATGGGTTTGAATTCAAATCGTATTTGAATTCAATTAGAATTGTTTGAAGTAGTGAGTTAGAAAAACAAAAGAAGGAAAGGAAAAAAAAAGAACAAAAAGTAGCCAGCCCAAACCCTCTCTCCCAGCGGGCCCAGCCCAAAACCCTTCCCCTCTTCCTCTCTCCCCCTCGGGCCTCCTTTCCCTCTCCTTCTTCCGCATGGGCCACGGCGGCCCAGCTCCTCTCTTTCCCCCCCTCAGGTCCCTCTCTCTCTCCCTTTCCCCCACGTGGGCCGCGCCCCGGCTCACTCCCCGGCCCAACCCGAGCCAGCGCTCCTTCCTCCTCACGCGCACAGCCGCCACAGGCGCTCGCCCTCCCCGCGATTCCCTCCCTCGCTGCCAGGCCGGTCCCGCACGTCAGCTTCTTCCCCCTCCCCTTCTTCCTCCCCGGCGCAACGGCCTCCGATGTCCCCGGCGAGCCCCTTCCCCTGGGCCCGCGCGCCAGGGCGCCACAGCCGCCCTACAAAGCCCGACGCCTCCCTAGGGTTTCCCCCAGGTCCCCGCCGTGCTCGCCCGCACCAAGCCCTAGCCGCCGCGCTCGCCATCACCGCAAGCCCCGGGTCGTCGCCGCGCCGTCTCCTCGCCGCCTTCCTCCGTCGCCCAAGCACCGTGGGTCTACCTCGGTGGGGTAAGGACCCTCTCCCGCCTCTCTTTCCCCTCGGTCTCGCTTCTCCGCGGCCGTGCGTGTCGCCGGCGTTCCCGAGCCCTCGCCGCCGTCGCCCCGCCACTACGGCCACCTTGGCCCTCCCCGAACCCCCTGGATCTTTTCCCCGTGCTCCCCTCTCTCTCCCCGTGCTAGCCGTGTCCCGAACCAAGGCCGGAAGCGCCCGTTTGCATGTACTCCGGCGAACCTCCGCCACCTCCACCGCGCCCAGTGACTGCCGCCGCCGGAGCCCGATCGGAAGTCCCCTAGCCGTCCGATCCAAGCCTACGGTCTGGATTAGATCCAGACCGGTACGCGATCCAAGCCATTAGATCTCAAAGCGACGATCTGGATTGGATCCCAATCGGTATTAGATCTCAGCCGCTCGTTTAAAATCCGGTGGACCGCGTGAGCTTCAGCCGCAGATCTCGCCCCAACCGTCCTATCTTGATCCGAAGGCCGACGATCGCGCATACCCCTTCACGTTATAGTTTCTAATCTGGGCCGTATAAGTCAGATCCGACGGCTCAGATTAAAACGTACCCTTTCGGCCCTGTCTTTTTGCTAAAGAGGCCCTGTCTTCTGAAGAATCAACCCGCAGTCCATCAGTAACTCAAAAATAATTACAGATAGGCCCTTTCTCTTCCCTTTTGACCCCTGAGCTCTCTGGATTTAGGTTTTCTAGTCCTTGTTTGGAGTTTTTGCAGGCTAGCCCCTGGGCCTAACCTTTAATTAGGTTTTAGCCCTCAGTTTTTGCACAGAACCCCCTGGAAGCTCCAGTTTTCTTACAAATAGGTCCCTGGATCTTGTTTTAAGCGTAGTTTTCGCGTTTTAGCTCCGTTTTAGGTGTTCTTTATATCCACGCGATCGTTGTAATGCGTAGAATATTTCTAGGCTAGATTTATGTGCTGTTTCATTGTCTTGGTGTACTATTTCTTATAGTTTGCCATTGTTTGTGCATGTGTGTATGTATGGACTATGTTTTGATGATCGTGAGTAGACGCGGAGCCTTTGGACGAGTACCAGGAGCAGCCGTCTTCCGAGCAGTTTGAGCAGCAGCCGGGAGAGTACGAGGAAGGCAAGTATAACATGAACCTCCTATCACTTTTAAATACAATTTCATACTGCATTTTAATACTGTATACCTATAAGGACTTCCTAGCCACCTTTATATCCTTATATATATCCTATGGGTTGCATTTTTGGTTAGTTGTGCTAGGTTGCTGCGCTATAACGTATCTGGGTCCTTTTTAATTAATTTGATTAATGGTCTTATGCAACTTAATTCTGGAGCCGACCCTCTGTGCTGTGTGCTTGAGTGGTTTGTGCGTCCTTAAAAGATGTTTTTGTTAGAAACATGGTTTAGGGGGCCAGCACGGTGCTTAGTGCCTGGTTGGCCACTCTCCATAAGGACCGGTTCATAGAGCGACAATCTGGGACAACCGCGCAACCACAAGACTGGAATGGGACGGTCTTGACTTACTAATTAGGTCGTGTTGGTTCGGGAGTAACTTACCTGCGTGGGCAAGAGGGGTGGTAAGCTTCAATGGTCCCTGCTCCTCCGGCTTGGTCTGTGCTGTGTGTCTTGTACCCCCGGAGGTGGGCCCCATCGTCGCTGATCCAGAATCCTTAGCGGTTACACCTTACCAACGTGTCCTTTGTAACGGTCTCGTAGTGTGCTTGCTAGCCGTCTCACCTAAGGAAGTGTGATGAATAACTAGCGTAGCTCATGACTTGTGGGTAAAGTTGTGCAACCTCTCGAGAGTGTAAAACTGATATATCAGCTGTGCTCACAGTCATGAGCGGCCCAGATCCTCCTTTTGATTAGTGGGGTTATCAACCTTTGACGAGGGAGATTCCCCGGGTAGTTTTGGTTTGGATGGTTCTCAGTAGTTCTTAATTAATATTGATTAATTTCTTATGCAATTGGGTTATGGTAATTCATCCACTTGTAGTAATTAGCCTTAATAAAATTTGCCAAGACTAAAAGCTAATGCAGTTGAGTCAGCTAGCCTAGAGCCTCATAGTCTGTGTTATACTTGTTGAGTACTAGTTTGTACTCACACTTGCCTCTCTACTCTTCTGTTCTATTTCGGATATCTTCGACTGCTGCTCAGTGCCCGGCAACGTGGAGGACTACGTCAGCGGCTTCGACGACTTCTAGGCGTTTGTCTCCCAGTCGACGTCCCTGTGGTGCCCAGCTCTTCATGTATTCATTTTACGCTTCCACATTCCTTGAACTGATTCTTGATTCAGTTGTAATAAAGATATTCATTTTATAATTTATACGCTTGTATTCGTGACATGTGTTGTGATATCTTGATAATCTGTTGTATATATGCGTGACTTGATCCTGGCGCATATATGATTGCTCGATTTATGTTCTTATAAATCGGGTGTGACACGCGCAGAAGCTAACCCTGTGTGAAATACTCTCTGTAGAGCCAGCGGCGACAAGGCCTTTGAGATACAGCGAGGTCCCGATCTCCTTTTCTAGGGATGATCAAAATGGACCAGCTTCTTCGAGCTGGGAAAATTCCCACTCATCCTAGACCCTATCGTGGTGGGCTCACAGCTCACCCGGATACTCATCGACGTCGAGAGCGGCCTCAACTGGCTTTTTGCGAGTACTCTCAAGAAGATGGGACTAGACATCTCCAAGATGCTCACTCCCAACAAAGCTCCTTACTATGGCATCATCTCCGGTAACGCGGCTACACCACTTGGGTTAGTGGTCCTGCCAGTCACCTTCGGGACAAAAGACAACTACCGCACCGAGTACATAAAGTTCGAGGTGGTGGATTTCGACTCGTCGTACCATGCCATCATTGGCAGGCCGGCACTAGCCAAATTCATTGCTGTGCCCCACTATGTCTACCTGCTACTCAAGATGCCAGGCAAGATAGGTGTACTTACACTCCGTGGCGACCTGAAGAAGTCGTACGACTGCGACCAGGTGGCGATCAAGTACGCCACGAGTTCACGTGTGCTGAAACCGTCTGCAGAAGTACTCGCGGCCGCGCTGAAGCTGACCAACATAGAGATGGAGATCTCCATCCAGCGGCCTAGCCAGCCGAGGGTTAAACCCAACCCCAGCAATGTCAGCATCAAGACCATTCAGCTGCAAGAGGGCGACCCGTCCAAGACTGCTTTGATCAGGGGTGGCTTAGGTGACAAATAGGAAAGCGCTCATCAGCTAACTTAGGGCTAGCCAGGACATATTCGCGTGGAAACAAGCGGATATGCTAGGGGTGCCCAAGGAGTTGATTGAGCATTGCCTAAAAGTCAATCCTAAAGCCACTCCAAAGAAGCAACGACTACGACGCTTGACTCCCGACAAGAGGGAGGCCATCAAGAAAGAGCGAGCAAAACTACTCGCAGCTGGTTTTATTAAAGAAGTGTACCACCCCGAGTCGTTAGCTAACCTTATACTTGTACTAAAAAAGAATAATAATGAATGGAGGATGTGTTTGGATTATACTGATCTCAATAAACACTGCCTGAAGGACCCCTTCACGCTCCCACGCATCGACCAAGTCATCAACTCCATGGCTGGCTGCGTCTTGCTCTCCTTCCTCGAGTGCTACTGGGGCTACCATCAGATAGCTCTCAAAGAGGAAGATCAGATCAAAACATCATTCATCACCCCTTTGGAGCATATGCATACACCATGATGTCATTCGGGTTGAAGAACGCAGGAGTCACCTACCAACAGGCCATCCAATTGTGCCTCTCGGACTAGTTGCACCGCAATGTTGAAGCTTACATGGATGGCATGGTCATCAAGATCAGATCCCATGATGAGTTCATCGCTGATCTCGAGGAGACATTCAACAGCTTGCGATGGTTTCGATGGAAGCTTAACCCGACGAAGTGCATCTTTGGTGTGCCTCAAGGAAAACTACTCAGGTTCATAGTCAGTCACCATGGGATTGAAGTAAATCCGGAGAAGATCAATGCCATCACAGCCATGGACGCTCCAAGAACGATCAAGGACATCTAGAAGCTCGCAGGATGGATGGCAGCTTTGAATTGATTCATCTCCCGACTTGGAGAAAGGGGACTACCCTTCTTCAAATTGCTCAAGCTCCATGACAAGTTCAAGTGGACCGAGGAGGCAAACCAGGCGCTGCAATTCTCAAGCACCATCTGCAATTGCCACCCATCCTGACGGCTCCCCAACCAGGCGAGAACCTGATCCTCTACATCACCGTGATTACTCACATCGTCAGTACGGCAATCGTGGTTGAACGACAGGAAGAAGGCCACGCCTTCAGGGTGCAACGACCAGTTTACTTCATCAACGAAGTCCTCTCTGAATCGAAGGATTGTTACCCAATGATTTAGAAAATACTTTACGGCATACTCATCACTTCCAGGAAGCTTATCCACTACTTTAAGTGATGGCATGTAGTAGTCCAGGGGTACTAATGTAAGATAAGGATCACCAGTGCTTATGTAGTAACCCAAATCTTGTGTCTATTATCTTCCTTTATCTTCTTGCATCCGAATGAGTGGGTTGAATGGAGCATAAGAATTGCATTCCTGTTTGGAAATTGTATATCATCTGAAATTTGGAGTAGAGATGTTATTGTTAATGAATATCTCCTTTATTTCAGATGGTTGGAGCTACTCGTGGAACCCCGGAAGGATTCCGGGCAGGTCAGCCTGGTAGTTCTCAGCAACCACCACCGCCACCTCCAAACCTGGCCGAGGTTATGGCCCGGCAAACTGAGCTTCTTAATCAACTTGTGCAAGCTCAAATGGGCCACTTTCAGCAGCAACCTCGAGGCCGAGGTGAACCCCTGTCGGCCAGTTACCAGGATTTCCTTAGCACTCAACCGCCATTATTCCATAAGGCCGATGAGCCTTTAGATGCAGACGCCTGGCTGCGAACCATCGAGTCTAAGTTCGCCTTTTTACCAGCTCCATGTTCAGATGAGAATAAGGTGCTCTTTGCAGCTCAGCAGCTCCGAAGCACTGCTCGTCTTTGGTGGGATCAGTTTCATGCTATGCAACCTGCTGAACACGTCATCACCTGGGACGAGTTTTGAACTGCGTTCCGAGCACATCACATACCAGCGGGACTCATTGAGCGGAAGCTCAATGAATTTTTGAGTTTGACCCAAGGTACCCGCACTGTTACGCAGTATGCACAGGTTTTCAATCACCTGTGCCAGTATGCGGGATCTCATGCGGACACTGATACCCGCAAATGTGATCGCTTTCGTCGAGGCCTAAACACTAAACTTAAGGAATGGCTGAATTTGGTAAAGACCGACAATTTTAATGAGTTGGTCAATATGGCCATTACTCAAGAGGATTGTATTGCCGCCCACCGAGCAGAAAAGAAATGGAAAGCACCTACAGGGCCTGCAACTTCACAGCCGCCAAGGTATCGGTTGGTCCCGAGCAACACCCCTCGAGCCCCACCTCGAAGTAATTTGCCTGGTAGATGGGTAGCTCGACCTCCCCAACAGGCCCAATTTAACCGACTACCGCCGCTACAAAATCAACAACAACCCCGGCAAGGCCCACGACCGAGCTTTCCTCCAGCTACTCCAGGAAACAGCAATTATCGTTGTTTCAATTGCGGAAGCCCGTCCTACTTCATCAAGGACTGCCCTCAACCTAGGAAATCTTTCCAAGGGCAGGCGGCTAATCCCAACCATTAGGGCAAGGGTAAGAGACAAGTAGTGCAGGTCCGTCAAGGGAGGGTAAACCTCACCACACTCTCCGAACTTCCTAAAGGAGCACCAATAATGACGGGTACATTTTCTATCAACCATCACCCCGTTATTATTCTTTTCGATACTGGTGCCACCCATAGTTTTATTAGTATGGATTGCGGGACTAAAGTGGGCTTGTATGTCTGTTATATAAATGAAGCCTATAGGATCGTAACTCCTGGTGGTAAGATTTTGTCCAATCAAATCTGTAGAATGGTACCAATTCAACTGGGTAGTCATCTAATCAAAACGGATTTACTAGTCTTAGACCTAAAAGGAATAGATGTCCTTTTGGGTATGAATTGGATGAACCAGCATCATGTATCCTTAGATATCCCTTCTCAAATTGTGGGAATAGATTCACCTGACTGCGAGTCAACCATTCTCTACCTCCCACAACAGCAACACCTTAACCCTTGTACTTATGCTACCACTGGGGTTAAGATAAAAGATATCCCTGTCGTCTGTGAGTATCTTGATGTTTTTCCAGACGATTTGCCTGGAATGCCCCCAGATAGAGATATCGAGTTTATCATAGAACTCCAACCTGGTACAGCCCCTATCTCTAAGAGACCTTACCGTATGCCTCCTAATGAGTTGGCCGAATTAAAAACCCAACTCCAAGATCTCTTAGACAAAGGTTTCATTCGTCCGAGTGCATCACCCTGGGGTTGTCCAGCCCTATTTGTGAAAAAGAAAGACAATAGCTTAAGGCTATGTGTCGATTACCGTCCTCTCAATGCGGTGACCATCAAAAATAAGTATCCTCTACCCCGCATTGATATCCTCTTTGATCAGTTAGCCGGAGCCAAGGTGTTTTCTAAAATAGATCTTCGTTCCGGCTATCATCAAATTAAGATTCGGCCCAGCGATATTCCCAAAACAGCTTTCTCCACCAGATATGGTCTATATGAGTATCTGGTTATGTCGTTTGGTCTTTCCAGTGCTCCAGCATATTTCATGTACCTTATGAACTCTGTCTTCATGCAAGAACTCGACAAATTTGTCGTAGTTTTTATTGATGACATCTTGATCTACTCTAAAAACACAGAAGATCATGCCCAACTGTGACAGTTCGTGTACTTGTAATACTAGATATACTTTGTTAGTGTGAAATATGTGTTTGTTAAGTGTAAAGCTTGTGTATGTTTATGTGAAACTTTTGAAAATTTGACGTGCAAGTAAAAGGGGGTATTTTTGTAATTACAGAAAAATCTAGGGTTGTTTTTGTAAAATGTATTGAATAAGGGTAATTTCAAAATAAGTGAAAGGTGGTTTTGTAAATATGTTTTTCTTATTTATGTCTTGTAAAAATATATATTATTTATCCAAAAGTTGTATTTGAAATGTGTGTGTTGAAGTGTGTAAAAATTTTGGGTAAAATGGTAAAAATTAAGGGTGTTTATGTAATTTTATAAAAATACGAGCCCTTTTATGCAAATATTTGATTTACAAAAGTAACTTTTAAATTTACTCAGGACTAAAGTGTAAAAGTGCAAGTCATCATGACATGTCTATCCAATCATTATGACGAGTCTATCCCGTCATCATGACGAGTCATAAATGCTTGCATTTAGGTCCTGAATTTTATAAAGTTTCATTCTTTAGGACAAAAGCAATACAAATCCGACTTTTGTTCAAAGATTCACGTGTAAAAATTATAAATTTTGAGTTTTTGAACTTGAGCCCTAAAGTAATGTTGTAGAGTTTGAAAAACTCTCCAACTTTCGTTTTGGGCATTTCTTTATTTGGGTTTTAAATCAACGGGAAATTTTGTTGTACAGACAGGCCCTTGTAGCTTTCAGAAATTACGCATAGATCCTTGGAGAATTCCATCCCTTCTTCTCCTCTGCTTTCTTCTCCCTGTTGTTTCCTTATCCACACCGGCGGCATGTGTCTGGCATCCATCCCTATCTCCACTGGTTTTCCCCTTCCTCTCTTCTCCATGCCGCAGCAGGGCACTCGGGCAGCAGGGACGGCCGGGCGCCTGGCGCTGGGGGCTAGCGGCGCGAGCAGCGCCGGCCCAGGCGGCGCGCGCGCTGGGCGCAGAGGGCGGCGGCGCCCTCACGCGGGTGCTCGGGAGGCGAGCGTCTCCCGGCGGCGGGCGACTTCTGGCCCCGAGCGGCGCAGGCAGATGGGCCCAGGGCAGCGGCCGCGGGAGCCAGGCGCGCGCGGGCGGCTGCAGCTCGCGGCGTCGCTGGCTCGGCCGGGCGGCAGCAGGCGCCAAGGCAGCGGCGGCACAGGCCCAGGCAGCAGCGGGCCCAGCAGCGGGCGGACGGCAGCGGCTCGGCCGGTGCGCGAGCAACGCGAGCGCGGCGCACAGGCGAGGATGGTCCGGGCGGGAGTGAGCTAGCAGGCGCACGCGCGAGCGCTGGGCAATGCGGGGCACTGGCAGGCCAGAACGGAGCGCAGGCGAGCTGGCGGGCCAGAACGGAGTGCACGCGGCGAGCGAAGACGCGCTAGTGGCGTGTAGCTGCGGACGCTGGCACGGGGGGAGCGGCTCGGTTCTGGCGCTCGGGATTGACAGGTGCAAGAGCATGGGCGTCGAGCGAGTACGGGAGCTGAAGCGGCATGGTTTTGGCGGTGCAAAAGCTCGCGTGCTGAAGAGCCGGTGCAGGTGCTGGAGCGGCAAGAACGTGAGCGACGCCGAGCGGGTGGCGCGAGCGTGCGCGCAGTGTCGCGCGGAAGCTGGCAGTGTGTGCAGGTATTGGGCGGCCGGAGCAAGCGCGGCACAGATGCAGGTGGCGTGGGCGTGTGAGTGCAGGAGCAGGATTTGAGCGGAGGTGAACGACCCGGAGCGAGCAGTGAAGTGCAGGGCGGTTTCAGACGTGAGAGCAGCAGCGCGATACGGGCCAAGGACGCGCGCGGTTCGGACGTGCGCGGGCGGAGGGGAGGCGTGGCGGCTCGGGACCGACTCGCACGAAGGGCAACAAGGTCGCGCACGGTAGTACCTTGGCAAGGACGATCGTGGAGGGACCTGCGACACGGCCAGGCCGAGGCGAGTGCGGGCCCGACAACAGGAGGAAGAAGAATAACAATGCAGGGCAATGACGTGCAGAGCAATGATGTGTGGAGGTGGCGACCGGATGCGGTGAGCTCCCTTGATCCCCGTGGAGGTGGAGAAACGCTTATAGCGCGGCAAGTCAGAAGAAGAAGTTGCGGAGCGAAGGCGGCGGTCAGGCGTGACGAGCTCGGAGGAGGCACGCACGGCGAGCTCCCTTTATCCGTGCGGAGGTTGAAGCAGGAGCAACGCGACGCTGGTCCGACGCGCGACGCAGGACTGACGGCCGGCTTCATTCATTCCCGCAGGCACGTGCGTATGCAAAGCAACAGGCTACGCACGAACAGGTTGAGAGCCAGTGATGCGGAAGCAAAAGAAGGTTTAGCTCTTGAGCGGATGGACCCTGGAGGTTCACGGAGGAGTTGACCTAGCGAACCCATTCGGCTCCATCGTCTCGTCCCAGGAGTCCATGACATCCAGCAGCTCCTATTCCTCGTCGATCGCCGAGCAAGACCGCAAATCACCGCGGGGATTACCTCTTCGGCCATTCTCTACCCACTGCAATCCCCGGCAAAATTCTTCGTCATCCATGGAGTCTCGTCATCGTCAAGTTTTTCTCTTCGCCGATCCTATCGCCACGGGACTTCACTTTCCGTCCGTTCTTTTCCATAACCAAGGTTTGCCCTGTTTCTCTGAATCTCCTTAATACCGGCGATTCCTTTGCCGGAATATCGCCATTATCTTCCTATTATCTGTTTTCCCGAACCAGGGACTTGATTGCTTCATTTTAGAAAGTTCTAGGGTGTTCTTTGTAAAATTTCCAAAGCTTTCTGTATTTCAAATTGATGAACTTCTACATTTCATAGATTTTCATAAGAAGTTCATAAAAATGTAAAATCAGTTTTGTTTGAAACCCTAAGTCAAAACCTATAAGTTTTATGTTATGATCTTGAGTTGAGATCTTTGATGCGTGGTTTAGGTCAAATATTAGGGAATGAATGTTTTATTGTGCTTTATATTGTATGCATGTGATATAGCTGGGAAATAATTATAGGATATATATTTTAAATGGAGATGTGTGACAGTTAGTTAATCCTGTCACCCGAGTGCTCATATCTCTGCCTTCAAGACATTGTCCTTGTCTTGATTGTCGTTTCCTTAGGGTTCTCTTCGTATAAAGATCCCTATTAATCCGTGTGTATCTGCTACTTAGCCAATACCTCTCTGCAACTATGCTTTAGTATTGGCTATCAGATCAGCCACTAAGCATCTGTTCCCTTTGAGTTTAGAATATTTCTGCGTAACAGCTGTCAGCCGATACATTTCTTGTGATATGCCTCTACTATCGGCTGGTTAGCTGATACGATTGTTACCTTTCTAGTATCGACTACTGCCGATACAATTCTGTTGTTCTGTCCTACATCGACTACACAGTGTCGATGTATCGAAGAGACACACACAATCTTAGGGTTTTTGCCATCGGCCGACCCAAGCCGATTTTGGTTGCTTTTCCATATCGGTCAAACACGGCCGATCGATCCTTAGTTTCCGCTTCCTTATCCACATACTTCTATTAGTCGATTTATCGACTGAAAGATCGGCTGTCTATGTCTATCGGTCATGTACCCTCAACCACACTCCAACCGGCTGTACGTCACTCAACTATTGCCCTGACGTAATCGAGCCGATATAACCACACCTAGTTGCCTAGAATAACACTTAAGCACATCTCAGTTAAGACACAACTGCTTTAGGAATCCTCCCCCTGCTGAAGTAATCGATGCTTTCATCGATCATCTAAGAACCCGATGTGCTCATCAATCGGCTAAACCCTCATTGTTTCCAATCAGCTCTGTTGTAACCCTCAACAAGTAGCTGTTTCTAATTGGTTGTTCCCCTGAAGCTCTGTTTAAGTTTAGCTTCAAATCTTTTTGGTTGTTATGTGATAGTGTGTTATATGAGTGCTGGATTGCAACTGTATTGTGAAGTCAGATAGTTTCATATGCACGTTTTGAATGTAATGTTGCATCGCATGTAGATATGACAACGTTCGGCAACGGTACCTGCGAGATCTCCCAGGAGTTTACGAAGGATATGTCTGAAGATCAAGTGAACGTCACCAAGGAATATCGCAAGCCCCGAACCAAAGTTCGGAAGATGTTAACATTTCTAACTTCAGATCCACCAATAAAGGTAAGCCCCGGACATAACCTACTATTTTATTACACTGCAATCTATATCTATTTACGTATTCTATGCATTAAGTTCTTAGGAATTTCTTGAAACCCTAGTTGCATTCTCCTAGGAACCAATGTGATGGATACTAGCTCTTGAGTCCGACTAGCTGCTATGCTAATAGGGCCGGTAGAAGTCGGGTGATTTCCTGTCACTCGCGCGATATAGGAGTTGTAATGTTTACATTCCTGTTATCACTATAAGGATACCGGACGGGAGTTCTGTGAGGTATCATGGTTAAGGTGATACCCCATCTATGTTGTTGAATCTGATAAGGTCGATATGTGTGGTAGTGGTGGCTAAGCGTTTGAACAGTACTAGCCACATGCCGCGAAATATGGTAAAGCGGTAAGCCTAGTAACCAATCGGCCCGGTAAGTGGACATACCTCCCACCACTCGATCTTTATGTTATGTTCACATGCACCGACCTGTGGGAGTACGTTCTGCATGGCAGACAGGAATACGGGTTTTGTAGTCGCGCTATAGACGTATGTCCTGCACGAGTGATGTGCGTACGGTCCTGCAAGTCGCTTGTGGTGGCCTGTCCACGAGTCGGAAAGAAAGGCAAACGGTTGCTTCGGAACAACTTGTGGATGTTCCAAGCGTGTGTGCTAGGTTTACCTTGCAAGGTTGAATCTCGATTCAGGAATCGTCCGCCTCTCACGATGAAATGAGACTGCTTATCCCCTTTTCCACATAGAGTAACAAGAGCAATATTATGGTTATCAAAGATGATGCTTGACCAAAGATTATACCATGCTTGCTTAGATATAGGTGCTTACTTAGAATGGATAATTAACTAGAATCTGAAAGCTAAAAGTTGAAATTAAGGATCTACTCTTTATTGCTTTTCAGCTGAAACTAAACCCAGAACAATTATAAGCTTTCATAAGTCTAGTTATGGGCTAAGTATACCCAACTCCGGGTAAGCCTTGCTGAGTATTAGTATACTCAGCCTTGCTAGTTGTATGTTTTTCAGATGACATCTTTGAAGACCCTACTCTTCCCTGCCTTGGCCCTGTGCTCTTCCAGAAGGTTGGTCCGTGGAATGGAATCCGTCCTCGGCCAACATTGGTGATACCGAGTGAAGTCGTGCCTGGGCTTAGCATGACATCCGTCTTGTCGACGTGCTATAGATCATCGCGTATGTTTTCCGCTGCTAAAGGTCTTAGCTTAAATAGTTTGTATTGTTTTCTCTAAGTTTGAAACTTTGTACTACTTTTATAAACTCTTGTAATGTAATCCCCTGTTATGTAAATTGTGATGGTGATTGTATCTCTGGACTCACCTTCGTATGAGGTAACCTTATTTGATCCTGAGTATCGGTGGTTTATCGGGATGTTACCCGACAGGCCAAGGGATTATACCGTTTGAAGCACGTTGGAGCTCTCAGGATTGGACTTGCGTACTTGAGCCGGTATAATTCAGGTTGGTTCTGCCACACCAACATCTCCATATCATCCTTCAACGATTAAGAGACCACCACCTATACGCCAAATTCTCTAAATGTGAGTTTTGGTTAGATACAGTCAAATTTCTAGGCCATACCATTTTTGGTGACGGAATATCCGTCGATCTCACTAAAGTACAAGAAGTGATGGATTGGAAACCCCCGACCTTCGTCCATCAAATTCGTAGTTTTCTCGGTCTAGCTGGCTATTATCGCCGTTTCATTCCTGACTTTTCCAGAATAGCCAAACCTATGACCGAACTGCTAAAGAAAGGTGTAAAATTCTCCTGGGATCAAAAATGCGAAGATGCATTTCATATTCTCAGAAATCATCTTACGACTGCACCAGTCTTAGCTCAACCAGATGTCTCAAAACCTTTTGACATCTACTGTGATGCATCGGGAACTGGACTTGGTTGTGTACTTATGCAAGACAACCGAGTAATTGCATATGCATCCCGAGCACTTAGGGTTCATGAACAGAACTACCCTACCCATGATCTTGAACTTGCAGCTGTTATTCATGCCCTAAAGATCTGGAGACACCATCTGATGGGTACAAAATGTCATATTTACACTGATCATAAAAGCCTCAAGTATATTTTTACCCAGGCAGATCTGAATATGAGGCAAAGGCGCTGGCTAGAACTTATCAAAGATTATGATTTAGAAGTCCATTATCATCCAGGCAAGGCCAATGTCGTTGCGGATGCCCTTAGTCGCAAAGCGCATTGTTCTTGCCTATCCGTTGAAGCATTCAACGAGACTCTCTGTTGGGAAATGAGTAAGCTCAACCTAGAGATCATTTCCCAAGGTGACTTAAACCATCTTTCGGTTGAAACCACACTTAGAGATAGCATTGTTCTAGCGCAACAGCGTAATAAAGGGCTCAGAATCATTAAACAGAAGTTAACGCAAGGAGAAGGGAAGTATAAATGCTTCCGAGTAGATTCTAAAGGAGTTTTATGGTTCAACGAACGTATTGTTGTACCCAAGAACCATAGGCTCCGTAAGCAAATAATGGACGAGGCCCACCTATCCAAATTCTCTATACACCCTGGCAGTACGAAGATGTATCAGGATCTGAAACAGAACTTTTGGTGGACTCGTATGAGACGAGAAATTGCCAAATATGTGTCGGAATGTGATATCTGCCAAAGAGTCAAAGCCAGTCATTTGAAGACTGCTGGTATCCTTCAACCTCTACCCATTCCCTCGTGGAAGTGGGAGGATATCAGTATGGACTTTATTGTTGGCCTGCCCAACACTTCTCGGAGGCATGACTCTATTTGGGTAATCATTGATCGATTAACCAAGACTGCACATTTTCTTCCCATGCATACCACATATAATGCCAAAAGGTATGCTGAGATTTATCTGGATCAAATTATTCGACTTCATGGAGTACCTAAAACGATCATTTCTGATCGTGGAGCACAATTTGTTGCTAGGTTCTGGGAGCAGCTTCATGATGCTCTTGAGACTAAATTAATTCGAAGCTCTGCCTATCATCCTCAGACAGATGGGCAAACTGAGCGAATAAACCAGATTCTAGAAGATATGCTCAGAGCTTGTGTACTCCAATTTGACAAAAACTGGGATAAATACCTGTCACTGGCAGAATTCTCTTACAATAACAGCTATCAGACAAGTATTAAGATGGCCCCATTTGAAGCATTATACGGTCGCCGATGCCGAACTCCCTTGAGTTGGTCACAAACCGGCGAGCGTAAAATTTTTGGACCCGATCTAGTTATGGAAGCAGAGGATAAAGTCAGGCTTATCCAGAACAATCTAAAGGCCGCCCAATCTCAACAGAAAAGCTACGCTGATATATGAAGAAGACCATTACAGTTTCAAGTCGGAGACTTCGTATATCTTCGAGTATCTCCCACCCGAGGTGTTCAAAGATTCGGTGTAAAAGGGAAACTTGCTCCTCGATACATCGGATCCTTTGAAATCCTTGAAATCTGTGGGCCCGTAGCTTACCGTCTTCAACTTCCTCCTCAATTAGCGGCCATCCATAACATCTTCCATGTATCCCAACTCAGAAAGTGTGTTAAGACCCCTACCGAAATCATCGATTCCCAAGCTATCAAAATCAAACCAGATCTGACCTATACAGAGCATCCAATCAGAATCCTCGACACTAAAGAGAGAAGCACCAGAAGAGAAACCACCAAAATGTACAAAATTCAGTAGAACCATCATACAGAAGAAGAAGCAACATGGGAAACAGAATCTTATCTTCAACGTAACTTTCCCAATTTCTTCCAAACCAATCCTCGAGCTTGATCTTTCTATTCCATCCTGCTTCGGAATCTCGGGACGAGATTCTTTTTAGGGGGGAAGGCTGTGACACTCAGGTAATTAGCTTGGTCACACCCTGGAGTTTTGGTATGCTTTTATGTCCAAAGTATGGCAAATGTGTGTCTTATGTATGCAATGTTATGGAAAAAGTGATGGTTATGTAATTAAATTTAACTAAAGGTCCTTTTATGCAAAATGGGTGGAAATAGAGGGAAAAGTTTAAAAGTATAAGGGTTGTTTTGTAAAAGAGGGTAACTGTGGTTAAGATTTCAAAAAATATGTGAAATTACCCTTGGTTATATATGTAAAAGTGTTTTTATCCATAGGACTTACATAAAATGTGAAAATTTTACTAAGTCTATAACATCTCCAAAAATATTGCTCAAATGCAGATGAACCTTAAAGAGAAGTTGTAGAGTTTGAAAAACCATGCATTTTTGCTTTTTGGACCATCTCCATTTGAGCATTGGTTTAAAAGTTGTAAGTTCTTTTCAGTAAAGTCCTTGTTTTTCTCTGATTTTGCAAATCAGTCCCTGGTTCAGTTCATACCCCTTCTTCCTCCTGGCGTCTCTGCCCTCTGCTCTGCTTCTGGTTCCTCCTGCCGCCGGCGCAGCACACCACCCCTGGCCGCCGTCATCCACCCCCCTGCTCTCCCCTGCCCACGCGTCACTCCCCTGCTCACCCACCGCTCTAGTTTCCCCCCTGCTGGCGCCCTGCCCGCGCGCCACGGCGCCTGCGCGCTGCCAGCGCCGCTCGCCGGCGCCTCTGTTGCCGCCGCCGCAATGTCCCGGTTCACCCCCCCCCCCCCCCCCGTAGCGGCTCAGGCCCGACGTTCAGCCGCCCTGGCTCCCCCGCCTCACCCCTTTTGCCTATAAAAGCTACCTGGGACCTCCTCGCGCGCGCACAGACCTCGCCGCCGCCTCCATTAACGCCGCCGAGCTTCGGTTGCCATGGAGCTCTCCCCTTCGCCCTCTTCCTTCCCAAATTGACAGCACCCCTACCTTCCCCATCCCCCACTGCAGCCTCCCAGCCCGGTCCTTTCCTCCTCCGCACACCGGAGCCCCATCACCGCCGTGCGCCTCCGGCCGCCGGCTCGGCCTCCCGTGGGCAGCACTGCTCCAGCCACCCCGAGCCACTCCAAGACCACCAATAGGTAGCCCAAGACCCCCTCGTGCTCCCCCTCCCCTTTCCCCTCACCGCCGGCGACCCCCACGGCCGGAATTTGGCCGGATCCGTACCCCCATCGCCGGCCATGGCCCCTGGACCTGATTGCAAAGACTGAGTTCTTTCCAGGGGTTACCTGTTAAAGCTAGGGACTAGTTTGTAATGAAGTGGCTGTTATTTCATGTGTGTGTGATTTCTGCCTTGTAAAATTCGTAACAATTCACAGAAAAATTCAAAAATGGCAAAACTAGTTTTGTTAGAAACTAGATTTCAAACTCTATGACTTTTGTTAATAGAGTTTAGTTTGAAACAAAATATTTTTGCCTTTATTTTAAACCTAAGATTAAGGGGTAATTTATGCTTACCTTGTCATTTCATGCTCCGTTGTTTATAAAGTTTGGCATGAATGTTCTATAAGCCCTAGGTAACTTTGTGCAAGTTTCAAACTCAAATTTGATTTAGACTTAACTTCTTTAATTTGAACTTTGAGATTTGAAATATTAACTAAACCTATTGTATAACCTTTTCTAATTGAACTCTATTGTCATTCTCTAATGTATACAATCAAATTTCTAAAAACTATGATCTTTTATTTAAAAGTTTTGAATTTAAATTTTGGTTCATTTCAAATTTAATTTAAATGTTTTAATTATTATTTGCAACAAACTCCACCATATCTTTGTGATTCCTTTATAAATAGTGTTTCAAACCTAAACCTCTTTATTTTATGAATTCTTGTGTGTTAATTGGGTGAGTTATAACATTGGAAATGTGAAATCTTAAATTTAAATTTCACCTTATTTAATTTATTGCATCTCATATAGAATCAACGACGCTCAACGACGGAGACTACGAATTGGTCTTAGGATAAGACCAAGGCTTTCCAGAAGACCCTACACAAGTCGTCGAGGGACTAATTGAAGCCCCGAACCCGAGTTCGGAAGCCTCTGACACTCCTACCCCTAACCCCACTCAAGAAGGCAAGCCCAGGACATATCCCACTACTTTATTTACACTGCAATCTATGTCTATCTATAGTATATCTTGCATTAAGTTTAGGAATTGAAGTGAAACCCTAGATGCATAAACCCTAGGAATCCAATGTAATGCTCCCGAGTCCTCAACGGATAGATGCTCCGCTAATAGGACCGGTAGAAGTCGGGTGATTTCCTGTCACTCGCGCGATATAGGAGTTGCATGTTTACATTTCTGCAACCACTATAAGGATGACGGACAGGGTCATGTGTTGTATCATGACCTGGAAATTTACCCTGTCTGTTTCGTTAAAAGTTGATAAGGTCGATATGTGTGGTAGTGGTGGCTAAGCGTTTGAACAGTACTAGCCACATGCCGCGAAATATGGTAAAGCGGTAAGCCTAGTAACCAATCGGCCCGGTAAGTGGACATACCTCCCACCACTCGATCTTTATGTTATGTTCACAAGCACCGACCTGTGGGAGTACGTTCTGCATGGCAGACAGGAATACGGGTTTTGTAGTCGCGCTATAGACGTATGTCCTGCACGAGTGATGTGCGTACGGTCCTGCAAGTCGCTTGTGTTGGCCTGTCCACGAGTTGGAAAGAAAGGCAAACGGTTGCTTCGGAACAACTTGTGGATGTTCCAAGCGTGTGTGTTAGGTTTACCTTGCAAGGTTGAATCTCGATTCAGGAATCGTCCGCCTCTCACGATGCATGAGACTGCTTATCCCTTCTGCCACATTGAGTAAAAAGTGTAACGAATGATGGATAATCTTGAGGGATGATAATCACTACCATACTTGCTTAGTGTAGGTGCTAATCTAGAATAAATACTCAACTAGAATCTGAAAGCTAAAACTTGAAAGTAGTTATACTCTTTGTTGCTTTTCAGCTGAAAATAAACCCAGAACCTTTACAATTCCTTCATGAGTCTAGTTACGGGCTAAAGTATACCCAACCCCGGGTAAGCCTTGCTGAGTATTAGAATACTCAGCCTTGCCAATATCTGTTTCAGGTATAACCTTCGAAAATCCCACGGACAACCTTGTGTGGCCAACGTCCGTTCCTTTTGGCTGGTCCGTGGAGTGGGACCCGTCCCTGGCCGGCACTGACCCTCCGGAGTGACACCAGGCCCTGGGCTAAGCTTGGTGTTCGCCTTCGCGACGTGTGTAGTCGCGTAAAGCTTTTTCTTCTGCTGTGAGTTTGGACAAGCTGTTATGCTTGTCAGTTGAACATGGTTTGTATAAGTTACTTATCTTTGAACTCGGTTTCTAATAATGTATGTATGGCTGTAAATTTAAAAGTTGATGAGCTATTCTGTGATGTGAACTCACCATCGTGCGAGGTAAACTTGCTTCGATCCTGCTGAACCGTGGTTGTATCGGGCGGAGACCCGACATACCAAAGGATTGTTCCGTTTGAAGTGCGCTGGGCTGATTGCAGTTGTACGGCGATCAATAGTGCACTTGAGCCGGAATAATTCAAGCGGTTCTGCCACAATTTTGTCAACATTCTCCATGGGGAAAGGTTCACGGAAAGAGGGGCGCCAATTGACAAGGTTCTTTTCTTGCAGCAACCCCTCAGAAACTAGTTTGTTCAGATGGTTGAGGGAGCACTTACTGTGTGTCCACTCCGCGGTCGATGGCTCCACATCTTTCTTCATTCCCTCGATCTCTGACTTCTTGGACGCCATCTCCGATGCGCTGGCCACGAGATGCTCGGGGGCTGCGGGGAGAGGGGCGGGGAGGTCGGAGCGGGAGAATCTCCTTGGGGGGATGGCAGCGGTGCTTGGCTCGGATTGGGGAATTCGGTGGCTTTTGATGGAATGCAGATTGAAAGCGTGGTTTTCTCCTACTGTTATCGCGGGGTTAAATAACCAGCGGGGTGGGGAAAAGTTACTGTTTTGAAGTTCAGGAGTCACTTCCGAGAATATTCCGAATATGAGGGGTCGTTTGATGGATTATTTGGATTGGATATTCGTTTAATCATTTTTTCAGGGTTTGTTCGCCTGAAAAAAGCGTTTTTTCGAATTAATAATCTAATACCCATCATCTGTACCACCGTTTTGGTAATTTTGCAATGTTGTCATTTTTTGCCTGCATGCCACGGTTATTGGATCCTTATCTCCAAATCTTGTGGGATTTGGATTCAAGGCTCGGGGGCTGCGGGATACGTGGCATCGACTACTTATTTTTTCAAATCTTTTGAAGGATAAGTAGAGTCACAGACAAGTCGGACCCTCAGCCTGATTCTCCGATTCAACCTAAGGCTCGGGGGCTACTCCATATGGAGTGCGATTTTTAAATCGCACGCCATAACAAAAATTCGGGGCATGAGCACCTCATAGCTTCGATGCAGCCAAACAAGTACTCGAAGAAGGACTTCAGGATGATGTTTCAGAAGAAGTCGAAGACTGCTTCGAAAGTACTCGATAAGCCTGCAGTACTCAGCTACGAAGAGCTCGGGGGCTTGTCAGACCTGGGGCCACCGGGCTGGGCACGTTACGTAGTCCAAGAGATTAAGCCCGTCTTATCTCTTATTCGTTCTGTTTATCTCTTGTTTATCCCGTTTAAATAGGAGATAGAGCTAACCAACACGGAGAGGACCTACTTGAGATATGCTCTGGTATGATCCCTCGGCGGGGGGTTGGTTAGCATCTTTGTAACTCTGACCTCTCGGATATATAAGGGAGGTCAGGGACCCCCCTCAAAACAGAAGATCATTAGGTCATTCTACACCAAAGGGAATTCAAACCACCATACAGGACGTAGGGTGTTACGCTTCGTGCGGCCTGAACCTATCTAAAGTCTTGTGTTCCTTGCACCTTCGAGTTCCTGATCTCGGCGTCTCCTCACCCAAAACTTACCACCTTGGGTATATCCCTCGGTGGGCAGCCGGTTAAACACCGACACGTGCCCTACATCCAATCAGGGGTCGGTTGGATGTATTGCTTGAGCCCAGGTGCTCATGAGAGTTGGGGAGTTACAAGCTTTCAAGTGGAGAATGAATCTCTTTGATTTCGATTCGGTCCCCTTTCCTAGGCGGCTGACCCTCCCTTTTATAGTCCAAAGGGGGTCTCCTTTATAGGGGAGTTAGGGGTAGAAAAAGAGCGGTAGAGAGAGAGAGAGTTCCTGGCCCTGCTGGTCAGGGCTGTCAACTTAGTCAGTCGGAGTCCTCGGGCGGCCACCTTCCGAGTTCTATCTCGCAGAGTAGCCATCGCATTCCATCCCAGTTCGTCGTGTTCCATCGGTTAGGGGGGCGGGCGTGCGCCGATAAGTACGGTAGGGCAATCACGCCCTGTCCCTAGCGCCATGCCCTATCACTCCATCGTGACGGAGGCATGTCTCGTGTCATGATGACGTTGTGCCCTATCCCTTCGTGAGGACGGGTGGATGGAATAGCATCCCTCTGCTGTGGCAGCAATGATGTAGCACTAGCCTGATCTTCCGATAGGTATCATAGATTCGATTGGTGGAGAACTCGATGTTGGTGATCCAGGCTTCTAATCAGACACGATTCAAACCCCTGCAACCGTTGTACCACTGCTCCGTTGGTTATCAACCAAGCACAACTCAACTTAATGGTTTCAATATGAGCCTAAATAAATATATCATTAGAGTGTCAAAATAATTCATTCATAATACAAAATAAATACCAAGTATACATCCTTTTTACACTTTCAATAATTATTCAATTTAAAATTTCACATTCACACATTCACATTTCACATTCAAATCCACATACGGTCATATATACACACTCTCATTTTAAAAATAGAAAATTTCAAATATACTCATTGTCATATCCATAATTTTTTCTAAATAGTATTCCCCTCTCTCTATATATATACTCCCATTCCAAAATATAATATTCTACTCTATATACTCATTTTGATGAACTAATACAAGTAAATCACATCTACACATGCAAACCTTAAGTAAATTTGAGCTCAAATGGTGTATAAATTGAAAAAATTCCAACATTTAACCCAATCTAAAAAACCTCAAAATCTCTATTTCTAAACCATGAAATGAGCTCCACTAGTAATGGAAGTTGAGAGGATGAAGTTTCTAAACTATAGAACCATTGGATGGAGGGGCATGAACTCCCCACACCCGAGCCAAGAACAAGAAGAACACAACTCGAAGAATGGCTTGGGTAGAGGGAGGAAGAAGGGGCTAAAAAGGCCTGGGGAATTTAGTCCCGGTTCGAGCCACCAACCGGGACTAGAGGGTCATCTTTAGTCCCGGTTGGAGGCTACCACCGGGACTAACTGTGCCGCACGCCATTAGTCCTGGTTAGAGCCACCAACCGGTACTAATGATGGACCTTTAGTTCCGGTTGGTGGCTCCAACCGGGAAAAAAAGGCCCCTCCCTGCTCCCCCGTCCCTAGCCATTGGATCTAGGACTAATGCTTTCATTAGTCCCGGGCCCAACCCCAGCCGGGACTAAAGGGGTGGACGAAAGGCCTGTTCTATACTACTGACAAGTGGCTTCGGGTCTTTCAAGTTAGTGTAGTTTTGTCTTGTCGTTGCGTAACCGCGGGCTGTTGTGATACTACTTCACTCCGAAGGTATTAACCACAACCACGTGCGAAAAACCTAGTAGGAATTAGTCAAAGGAATAAGTTAAAGGAAAAAAGCAGATGTCAACATGTGAAATCCTATCCATTGATTCCTGGAGTATAAATGACTTAACATACTAGACATGGCCAAGAGAAGAAAAGGAAGAAATAATTAAAAAAAACTTCATACATGATGGCCTTTCCATCGCCAAGTCTATTTTCATGATCCAGTAGTAAAAACCCACCTATCACTGTCGGTTCATAATTGATTATGTTTTTCACCATCGGTCCATGTCGGTGTTTTCCCGCCATACTCATTGAGGGATACCCCTGAGGTGGTGAGTTTGTACGTAGGGTGTCGTCGAGATCAGGAACTTGAAGGTGCAAGGAACACAAAGTTTAGACAGGTTCGGACCGCCGAGAGCATAATACCCTATGTCCTGTGTGTTGTTTGTATTGCCTTAGGTGTTGATGTTGTGTCTGTTGCATGAAGCACGAGTTGTCCCTCATGGTCTCGTTCGAGGAAGGTCCCTGTCTGCGCTTATATAATCTGAGGGGACAGGATTACATGGAAATCCTAGCCAGATACGAGCTTAGGAGTCCTATCCAAATAATACTCGGGTAGTTTTCTTCTATTCCGACTAGTTCTACTACTACTCGAGTAGTTCTACTACAGCACGAGAGGTTACAGTTGGTGTAGGGCGTGGGCCATGTCCCACCCCTTATCCTATAAAATATATGCCATGTACAAAGTCCCGTGGGCCCGAGTCTGACAAGCCCCCAAACTCTTCGTGGTCGAGTACTGCAGACTTCCGAGTACTTCTGAAGGCATCTTCGAGTTCTCCTGGAGTCCATCTTGAAGGTGTCTTCCGAGTACTTCTTGGCTACATCAAGGCTATGAGGTGCTCATGCCCTGAGTAGTTGTCAAGTCTTCTTTTATATGGGGCGCGATTGAACTCGCACTCCATATGGAGTAGCCCCCGAGCCTTAGGTTGACTCGTAGAATCAGTCTTCTATCCTTATCTTCCAAGAGATTTGAAAAATAAGTCGCTAATGCCACGTGTCCCGTAGCCCCCGAGCCTTGAATCCAAATTCCTAAGGTTTGGAATAAAAGATCCAAAGAATCGTGGCATGCAATATATGACAATAAGAATTTGATGGTTAAGATGGGCAAATTGATTCAGAAATTTGAAAACTACTTTTTCGGGATGAATTCCCTAAAAAATGGTTAAACAACTTCACCAAAAAACACCATAAATTACCGCTCAAATCAAACCTTGTTCGCAGAGAGCCATGTCGTATCTAGCCCCCGAGCCTGGGAGTTAGATGAGTCACACAAGATACAACTAGTAGTCGATGGCGCCAGCCCTCGAGCCTAGGCATTGGCCAAGTTGCAGCTGGATCTTAAACTGTCAATGAAGCTGACTACTCGGAGTCGATTTCGACTAGTTTTGTAGGCGAGATGAGTAGTCAAAGTAGCTGACAAAGCGTAAAACTAGTCGTGAACTAGTAAATGCAGTGTAATGGGAGCGAGGCCCCTTCAGTAAACTTGCATGTAATACCAGTTGTGAACCAGTAAATGGAGTAGTACTGGAAGTATGGGAGTGAAGCCCCTTCAGTAACATGGAGTACTAGTCGATAACTAGTAATCTGAGCGTTACTAGAAGCATGGGAGCAAGGTCCCTTCAGTAAACTTGCACGTAACACCAGTCGACCAGTAAATGGAGTGTTACTTAAAGTATGGGAGCAAGGCCTCTTCAGTAAACTTGCACATAGTACCAGTCGTGAACCAGTAAACGGAGTAGTACTGAAAGTATGGGAGTGAAGCCCCTTCTGTAACATAAAGTACTAGTCAAGAACTAGTAATCTGAGCGTTACTGGAAGTATGAGAGCGAGGCCCCTTCAGTAAACTTGCACGTAGTACCAGTCGTGAACCAGTAAATGGAGTATTACTGAAAGTATGGGAACGAGACCCCTTCAGCAACATAGAATACTAGTTGGAAACTAGAAATCTAAGCGTTATTGGAAGTATCGGAGCGACACCCCTTCAGTAAACTTGCATGTAGTACCAGTCGTGAACCAGTAAATGGAGTAGTTCTGGAAGTATGAAAGCGAAGCCCCTTAACTAACATAGAGTACTAGTCGAAAACTAGTAATCTGAGCGTTACTGGAAGTATGAGAGCGAGGTCCCTTCAGTAAACTTGCACGTAGTACCGGTCATGAACCAATAAATAGAGTAGTACTAGAAGTATTGGAGAGAGACCCTTTCAGTGACATAGAATTCTAGTCGGAAACTAGTAATCTGAGAGTTACTGGAAGTATGAGAGCGAGGCCCCTTCAGTAAACTTGCACGTAATACCAGTCGTGAGCCAGTAAACGGACTAGTACTGGAAGTATGGGAGCAAAGCCCCTTCAATAACATAGAGTACTAGTCGAGAACTAGTAATCTGAGCGTTACTGGAAGTATGGGAGCGAGGCCCGTTCGGTAAACTTGAACATAGTACCAGTCGTGAATAGTAAATGGAGTAGTACTGAAAGTATGGGAGCGAGGCCCCTTCAGAAACATAGAATACTAGTCGTAAACTCGTAAACGGAGTAGTACTGGAAATATAGGAGCGAGGCCTCTTTAGTAAAATTGCACGTAGTACCAGTCGTAAACTAGTAAACTGAGTGTTACTGGAAGTATGGGAGCGAGGTCCCTTCAGTAAACTTGCACGTAGTACCAGTCATGAACTGGTAAAGGAGCGTTACTGGAAGTATGTGAAGGTGACTGGAAGTCAATTAGCAAGGGAGAAATAAATCTTGCTTGTAGCATCAGTCGATTCCTTGGGCGGCCATGAGAATTCACATGTTGCCATGCGAAAACTTCATGGTTGGCCCGAAGGAATGGATGACGAGGTCCTTCATGTGGAGTGATCAGTTCCTTGGGCGGGCCAAAACAAGTTGAATGTTGCCATGCAAAGATGTCTCAGTTGGCCCAAAGGAAGTGACGACGAGGTCCTTCACTTGATCTTGATCAGTTCGTTGGGCGGGCCAAGACAAATCGTATATTGCCATGCGAAGATGTCTCTGTTGGCCCGAAGGAAGTGACGATGAGGTCCTTTACTTGATCTTGATCAGTTACTTGGGCGGGCCAAGACAAGTCGTATGTTGCCAAGCGAAGATGTCTTGGTTGGCCTAAAGAAGGGATGACACAATCCTTCACATGAGTTGTTACGAAAGTGGTCGTTGTGCGAAGATGACTCGGCTAGCCCGAAGGAATTCCTTGGGTAGGCCAAGACGGCACTGAAATGTGGATGGATAGACAAACCCTATTTTGGGTACATCCATTGATTCCCTAACCAAGTGGTTGAACGAATTCTTTTGGAAAAAACCCCTTTTTTTGAGATAAAACTCAAGACAATGGTTAAAGAAGTTCCCTAAAAATCTTCGTAAAACCTCCTTTAATCGGGTAAATTCATTGATTCCCTGACCGAGTGGTTGAACGAATTCTTTTGGAAAAAAACCCCTTGTTTCGAGATAAAACTCAATACAATGGTTAAATAAGTTCCGTAAAGATCTCCATAAAACCTCCTTGAATCGGGTAAATTCATTGATTCCCTGACCGAGTGGTTGAACGAATTCTTCTGGAAAAACCCCTTGTTTCGAGATAAAACTCAAGACAATGGTTAAATGAGTTCCCTAAAGATCTCCTTAAAACCTCCTTGAATCGAGTCTCAGTCTTCACGTGGGCATCAACATTCATGTGGGAATCGAGTGACTGCAGCGCTCAACACCGACCTCGAGGGCGCCACTGCTAAGTTGGCTAGGGCCCAAGATATGCTGCTGGGGGCCAGGCTAGGATTGCCCAGCTCGAGGCCCAACTCGCTGGAGAGGAGCCACCACCTGCGCAAGTGTTGTCGCTCGAAACCCACCGGTGAGCAACGACAGGCAACACGAGGAGCTGGGAGGCTCCCGAGACTGCTGGTGGCCCCCGGTCCCTTGGTCAACGGCCCGAGATCCGGTACACATCCTGGCGTCTGGGCTGTTAGGCGTGCCACCTGACCTTGTACCTGATAAGGAAGGTGTTATATGTTAGTTTCTTGCATGCACAGATACGTATAAACATTAGTCCAAGCCATGATCGGCTCATCGGGTGATTCCCTATATCGGCTATAAAGAGCTGATTGTATTTAGTACCAGATCCGATCTATAAACAAGGCAAATATATCCGATGGTAATATAAATCTTGCTCTGTAACCATTAAGCTAATCCAATCTATGACGATTAAAGCTTTTACTGCATAACAGGAATATCCTACACGTAATTGAGCCTAACAGATAGGGAAGCTAACGAAACAACAACCTAAACAAAGGCCTAAAACCCAACTGAAAGCTGATTCCCGGAACAATCCCTTTTTAAGCTGTCATAAAGCGCCAAACATACTGCCGGAAGATTCAATCCGTTTGAAGGGCCTAATCACGCAGATATTAAACTAAATCTTCGATAAACAAAGACTAACCATAACAGATTAGATCTACCAAATAAAAACAGAGCAAGATGCTGCCCTCACACCCGAGATTGGGCACAATGACAGCTGAAAGTTTACAGGTAACAAACAATGCACGATTAAAGCATGGAAAAGCCGATGCTACTCTATAAACGTTAAGATAACTAGTGCTACTCACCATCAACAATGCTTCAGAATGAGAAACACAAAAGGTGGGTAAGCAGGGATGATGCCGCCCCGATCACGCGGGGCGTGATCCGGGCTGCATGGCACTTACCCAAGAAACCCTAGAACAGGGGTGGCGATGCGCCAAGAATTATTGGTGAACGATTGATTGATTCCCTTTTGAGCCCATCTTGCTTCTCGGCCCACCTTCCTGGCCCGCCTGAGTTTGGCGATAACACATGCCCCCTGGTTTTGGCAATAGTTATTCCGAAACCATTTCTCTTTTAATCGCCCCGCCTCTTCGACTTCCAAAATCCGTACAGGCATGCCTCTTCAACTTCCAGGGGATGTGACTGCTCTGCATCAGACTCCTTGGAAACCGCTACGGTGCCAATTCATCTTCCACTCCATCTTTATAAACCTGCCCCCGGTAACTTTCTTTTTCTCATCCCCTTCCTTCAGCCATTAGCAATCATACCTGATTCAATCTTCCTCTTCTCGTAATGGCTTCTTCCTCTTCCTCTGCTTCCTCCGCCATCTCCTTCGAGTCCGAGTCCACTCGAGAACCCACTCCAGAGTACGACCCTATAGCCGCCTACGAAGTCCATGCCCCCTGCATTGGGATGTAGAAGAATGGGACTTCCAGTCCTGGTCAGAGGACGATGAGTCCCTGACCGACGGTGAAGACCTCCACCTCCTCCTCGGTTGTCACCTAGAGGAAGATGACGAAGACGACGCATCCTGGGAAGAAGACTACTTCTTCTCCTCAGAAGAAGAAGCCGATTCCTCATCAACCGAGGAGGACTCGGTAGCAGGAGGCTTCCTCCTTGGCGGATCGTCGGAGGATGACGACAACGACAACGACAAAGAAACCGAAGACAGCAGTGGCTTCAGCAGTAACAGCGGCGGAGACGATGGCAGCGACGTTGACGGCAGCGGCGGCGACAGCAACGTCAGCATGGCTCCACCGATCAAGCACCACAGAACTTCTGGTGCCTACTGGTGGTAGGCTGTAGGATTAAGCCGATAGACCGGCTCTAGGAGCAATCGGCTCCCCCTTTTGTACTTACTCCCTGTTATAAATAAAATCTTTTATTTCAACCGCAATTCGTTAAGAAACTGATTTGTTAAGAGCCAATGGCAACGCATCGGTTCCTTTCCTTAAAAATGCCGATCCGGATCTAAGTCAATTCTCCAATTCATTTTATTTTCCGCTTAAATCCGGAACCTTCCCCAAAATAGATATCCGAAGATTCCCCGAATCCAAGTTATTCTCCAAAACCTTCCGCTCATAAACCCTAACCGGAAAGACCCGAACCAAAGCCTTTAAAGCACAAACTCGTACTTGCGCTGCTAACCCTAGATCCAGTTCCCAGGTTCTTGATCTTTGGGGTTTCCGATGGTGGGATTTTTGAATGCCGATGCGGGTGTCTTTGGCCTGAAGGTAAAACTCCGACCTTTACTAATTTAATGCAGCGATTACTAGATCCCTTGCATCATTAAATGATCCTTCTCCGGTTGTCTAGTTTTTGTGGATTCTTCAGGTTTCAGACATTCTCTTGCCGTATCCTTCTTCTCCCAATTCCTTTTGTCTTGGGCCTCGTTCTTATGAAAAACCCATAGATCTAATTTCTTGCGAGGCCAATAGGATTCCATTCGTTAGTCAAAACATAGACTTAGATTCTTGGGCCGATAGCCTACATGCCTGGCCAAATCCTCCCGAGGGCTAGGTGACCTGGTATAACAGAGACCTACCAGCCCACATGGGAGACCATAGGGATAGCTGACTCTCTGTCTTTATCTCTATCCCCTCTTGAGAAGAATGAGAATCTCCTGAAAACCATCGGCTACTTTTGGTCCGATGCCTTGAACTGCTTCCTGTTTGGTCATGGACCGATGACTCCAACACTCCTAGATGTAGTGATGATCACTGGTCTTAACATATCTTCATCTTGCCCCTATGCCTACAGACTATCCGAAGTTCCCTTCAAGTTGTCTTCCAAAACAGAGTGTACAAACTGGGGTGCATACATGAATTAGCAACTTAAAACCAAAGGTCCTGTGACCAAAAAAGAACATACAGCCTTCTTGAATATTTTGTTGGAACACTTCTTATTTTGCGGTCCTTCCCTTGCCCCAACCAAGAATTATCTTCCCCTTGCATATGAACTAGCCAAAGGTAACACTGTTAGCCTTGGCAAGTTGTTCCTTGGGGAAGTCTACAGATACCTCCACCTGATGTCCTTGGGCCTACATACCCAGAAGAAACTTAGGACCGGTGGTCCCTGGTGGTTTATCCAATTGTGGCCTCTCCTATACTTTCAGGACTTCATCCCAGACTTCCCTGCTTTGGCCGACAACTCTTTCCCAGATCAGAGTGGGAGGCGGATCAGATGTACCGGCTTCGGCCAGGCTTTATACAGCCTTCCTGGCAGCAAGTTGAATCCCTCACAAGCTTCAAGCTGGTTTAGAATTTTCTATAGGGGCCTGAACAACCCTATCTTCCTTCCCTATACTGATTCTGAAATTTTTGAGAACCCAGTCACCTTCAGGTTGGCTGATTTTGCCGATGATGACGGCACTTGGCATCTATATTCTATCATGATCCGCCCTTGCCTCATTCCAGTCGGCACGAGCACCTCCAACCGGATCATCAAGCCAGGATATGAACTCTATTAGCCGGTCATAGTAGCTCGGCAGTTTGGCCTTGGGCAAGTTCCTCATCATTTCTTCCTTCATTATTTGACAACCAACAGAACCGATCTGCCCAACGCCGTCACCACCCAACGATGTTACAGCCTATTTTCAGACCTTCTCATCCTAATCCCTATTGACCTATCATCCACTTCTTCAGCCATCAACCTCAAGGACTGGTGGTCGATGTGGAAGACTCATGTCTCCCGGAAAGCGCTGGGGCCAATGTTGCAGCAGATTCACGCTGAGTATGAAGCCCTTGAGGAAGAGGTATTATCATTAATCCAATGTTTTCTTCTTGACTCCGCTCACTTCCTTTCCTGATTCCATTTGTTCTTTCTGCAATAGGAAGATGGTCCGGAGCCCAGGAACGATGATGGCTCCACCTTCCAGTTTTCGCCAGTTGCCCCTGTGGCCCTTTTTGGCAAAAATGCACCTCCCCCATCAAAAGGTATCATGCGGATCCAGCCTGGCACCGCAAATCTGACCCCCAAGCAAAAATGATCCTCTAATGTTTCTGCCTCCCAGGCCCAAATCAAGGTGAGGAAGATGTTGTCAGAAAAATTCTGAAGGAAACGGGGCCATCTTCCACTACTCAAGAAGCTCCGATCGTCAGCCAGGTTTAGACCGCCCTTCTTATAATTTGATCCTCTGAACATGTATATCTTGACTTGATTGCTCTTACCTTTCTAGTAGTCCGATGTTGTAGACATTTCTAGTGGGGAAGAGCCCGCATGCCAAAAAGACCCAACTCCAGAGGCTCGAGAAGATCCTTCGACAATGGTCAACGCCTTAATCAACCTTCAGGATTCCACCCCAAAAGCTCCAGATAACCCTGCAACGCCAGTTGATGCTTCAGTCATCCTTCGAGGTCTGCAGGAGTCGGTCGTGGCCGCGTCAAACATTGGTCCCTCACTGGAAGAGCCGATCGTCACCTCGTCGGCTATCAGTCTTCCTCAGGAAGGGGCGCGCCTGCAAGAGCCGATCGTTTCTTCATCAGCTGTAACTCCTTCTCCAGCGAGGGTGCACCCTTAGGAGCCGATCATCACTTCATCGGCCGTTATTGCTCCTTCTCCAGGATAGGTATGTTTTGTCACCGAGTCGTTTGCATCTTCTTTTCCCTGTGTCTCTTGTGCCGCTTTAGTCTTATGTCTTCTTTCAGGGTCTGAACCTCTCGGAGTTACATTCATTCGACCCTGCGTCCGTCAACTCAGCCATACTAGAAATCAATGATCATCAGCAAGACTCAACCGCCATTGCCAGCCAACTTCTCCGCGTGAAGAGCCTTCTGTCAGCTCCGATTGACGTCCTAGTGCAGGATTCCGACGCAGTGAGGCAGATCCTCGAGGAGATCAGGTCTCAACTCCCGGAAATCCTTCAGATCAAGCTTTGACCAATCGGGCACCTTCCTTTCTTTTGGGAAAAGGTAGAACAAGCTCGATATAGAATTGAGGCTCGACGCTCTCAAGCTCCCTTGAAGGCCAACATTGCTGAGAGGTGTCGGTTGCTTAACGAGAAGAAAGCGACTCTGGACGCCAAGGCTGATACATCTGAGCACTCTCAAAGGCTTCAACTTCTGAAGAAGGAATAAGATGATGAGGATATCTCTCCTTTGCATACAATGCAAGGACTGATCACTAGAGCACGTGCGCGATAGTTGGATCTCCAGGTACGTTCTAACCTTGTCAATTGTTTTTCAGAACTTACGCTTGGTTCCATGCATGTGTTATTTATTAAGAACAATGGAGAGGACCAGCAAGGACTTGGAGAAGGCCAAGGACTCAAGGAGGAGGAGCTAGGACGTCCACACCAAGGAGGAGTCCATGTCCAACTCGACTTCGACTCCACCTCGGATTCCAAAACCTTACTTCACCAAAACTGACGCCCTGGCTACATACGGAGTCAGATTTGGATGTTTTATATATGGTTGGAACCATAATTTCATAGAGCTTCTAATGGCACTAGTCCCACCTAAAAATTCCTTCTGAGCCGACAGGAATCGTTAATACAAGTGGGCGTACAGAATCTGACAGGGTGCTGTGTCACCGTCTTTTGGGCCGTTGGCCCGTGTACCATGTTAAAACCCGTTAAGGTTGCGTCCAGGGGACTTGCATGCCCCTAACTCTTTTTTATTCAGTAGCCATTGCTACTTTAGGATTTGAGTTTTGCTTAGATTCAATCTGTCCTCGAACAGTGACGCCGTTCATCGGTTTGTGAGACTCCATCTCGTAATCAAGTCTGTTTGATTGCATCTTCTGTTCTTTGTTGTGTTCTTGATTGCGCTTGCAGGGATAAGCCTTCATGGTGAGGTCATTCATGTAACATGGGTGATAACCAACAGAGCAGTGGTGTAGTGATCGTGGGGTTCTATTCGTTCGGAGCCTTGGATCATCAACGTCGAGTTCTCCACCAATCAAGTTTACCGTACCTCTCGAAAGATCGGGATTCAACCTCCTATCAAGTGGTATCAGTTATCAGGTTGCCCGTGAGGTATACTCGTGTGCCTTTAGATTTGTTTTGTTTTCGTCCTATAGTCCACAAAAAGTCAAAAAAAATTGTTACTCATTCCGACCTACAACCCTCGCTCGGCCTTTTGCACAATTTAGTTTCGGAGTTCGTAATTCTGAGTTCGTGTCCTAGATTGAGTTTGGTTGCTGGTTTAGATTTGTTTTAGTTTAGTTTTGTTTATTCCATCCACTACCATCCACAAAAAAAGAAATCAATCTATAGCAACTTTTCCATCCACCACCGATCCACCTATTCGTATCTGAATCAGTTTCCACCGCCACAAACCCTAATTCGGAGAGTCCTCCTTAAATCGGGCATAACTTTTCACTCGGAACTCCGATTGAGGTGAATTTTTTTTCCTGAAAAGCTCTCAAAAAGTTGCACATAAGATTCCTCTGCTATGCTAGGTTCATAATTCTCAAAAAATTAAAAAAATCAGGAAGGCACTAGATTCGGGCTACGAAGTTCCAGCACCAGTTTTCCCAAACGCTCCTGAAATTGTACCGATCATATCTTTCATCGGTTTGAGCTAATATTTGGTGCTGTTCACTCTCTTGTGCCCCTGGTTGAGCAAAAATATCAAAAAAACAAAAGCAAAAAAACAAAAATTTGATCCCTACTAGTGCTAAAAGACAAAATAGGGGGAATTTGCTGTTTTCTATGTGCATTGTTGGATACCTGCTGGTACTATCTTTGTGGCTCATCATCTTTGATCCTTGTTCCTTGCTTGCTGCCACAACTGTTCTAATACAGTTTTAGGCCAGCAACTAGGTCAGGTTCTTTGGACACTTATTCAGCATTGCTATCTGTTACTAATTTGTGTGACACATACATATACTGCACTTGAGCCTTCCCGAGCTCCACCTTCTCCCGAGCAGAACAGGTACCCTGTGCAATCACACCCACTCTCTTTATGTTTTCATACCGGTCACCGTTTGCCACCTGCAGTGCACCAACAGCAGCGGTGGAACAACACCTTCATGCCACGGTAGTTTCCGGCGCCGGCCAAAGTGGCGCCCTCTGCGGCCACACCTCCCTCCACCGGTGTTGTACGCGGCACCGCACCTTCAACTTCAAAGGGACAAGATAGCAGCAAGTCCCAGACGCCTCCTGGTGTTGCAGCAAAGGCTCACACTTCCACTAGTCGCACATCCGACATCAAGTGCCATCGCTGCCAGGGATTTGGCCATATGCAGCGAGATTGCCCTAGCAAATAGACCATCATTGCTACTGCCAACGGTGGGTATGCTAGTGCTTCTGATATTGAAGATGAACATATTATTGTAGCTAACATTTCAGGTTCCAATGACGGTGCTGAGGAGGTTCTTGGTACATCTGCGACCAACAACTACAGAACCTTAATTGTGCACCGAGCTTTGAGCGCCACGGTGGGAGAGGACGACAAACGCCAACGTCACAACCTTTTCAACATGTTCATCAACTTTTAATTTATAGACATGCAAATATTATTACAAACCTTGTTCAAACTTACAGGAAACTTATATAAACAGTGTTTAAACTGACAAGCTAAACAGCTTGTCCTTGCTCACAGCGGAAGGAAACAATAAACACGCGACTACATACGTCGCAAAGTGTCACACCCGATTTATAAGGACATAAATCGAGCAATCATATATGCGCCAGGATCAAGTCACGCATATATACAACAGAATCATCAAGATATCACAACACGTATCTCGAAATAAAAGCGTATAAATTATAAATGAATATTTTTATTACAACTGAATCAAGAATCAGTTCAAGGAATGCGGAAGCGTAAAATAAATACATGAAGAATAGGGCGCCACAGGGACGTCGGCTGGGAGACAACGCCTAGAAATCGTCGAGTCCGCTAATGTAGTCCTCCACATCGCCTGGTACTGAGCAGCAGTCGAAGATATCCCAGAGAGAACAGAAGAGTAGAGGAGGCAAGTGTGAGTACACAACTTGTACTCAACAAGTATAACACGAATTATGAGGCTCTAGGGTTAGCTGACTCAACTGCATTAGCTTTTAATCTTGGCAAATTTTATTAAAACTAATTACTACAAGTGGATGAATTACCATAACCCAAGTTACATAATAATTAATCAAGATTAAACATGAGACTACTGAAACCAAGCCAAACCACCAAGGTAAACACCCCACTAATTAGACAGAGGATCTGGGCCGCTCATGACCGTGAGCATGGCTAGTATACCAGTTTACACTCTCGAGAGGTTGCACAACTTTACCCACAAGTCGTGAGCTACACTAGTTGTTCATCACACTTCCTTAGGTGAGATGACTAGCAAGCGCACTATGAGACCGTTACAAAGGATCACGTAAGTAAGGTGTAACCGCTAAGGTTTCTGGATCAGCAACGATGGGGCCCACCTCACGGGGGTACAAGCACACAGCACAGACCAAGCCGGAGGAGCAGGGACCATTGAAGCTTACCACCCCTCTTGCCTACGTAGGTAAGTTACTCCCAAAACAAAATGACCTAATTAGTAAGTCAAGACCGTCCCATTCCAGTCTTGTGGTTGCGCGGTTGTCCCAGGTTGTCGCTCTACGAACCGGTCCTTATGGAGAGTGGCCAACAAAGCACTAAGCACCGTGCTGGCCCCCTAAACCATGTTTCTAACAAAAACATATTTTAAGGAGACGTGAGCCACTCAAGCACACAGCACAGAGGGCCACTCTCAGAATTAAGTTGCATATAACCATTAATCAAATTTAATTAAAAAGGACTGAGGTGTGTGAGAGCGCAGCACCTAGCACAACTAACCAAAATGCAACCCAAGGTATATATATAAAGGATAAGGTGGCTAGGAAGTCCTTATAGGCAAACAGAATTAGAATGCAGTATGAAATTGTATTTAAAAGTGATAGGATGTTCATGTTATACTTGCCTTCCTTGAAGTTCTCCTGCTACTGCTCAAACTGCTCTGCCAAAAGGGGCTCCTGGTACTCGTCCAATGGCTCAGCGTCTACTCACGATCGCAACGCCAAAACATGGTCCAGCACATACGCATACATACAAACAAAGACAAAAGATAATAAACAGTACAACATTACATAAAAACAGCACACAAAACTATGATAGAACTATTCTACGCGTTACAACGATCGCGTGAGTGCGAAAACCGCCTAAAACGGAGCTAAGACGCGAAATCTAGGGCTTAAACAGGGTCCAGGGGCTTTTGTGCGAGAAAACAGAACTTCCAGGGGGTTCTGGGCGAAAACCAGGGACCTAAATGTAATTAAAGGCTAGACGTAGGGTCTAACAAGCAAAACTACTGGGACTGGACTGCGGGTTCTATTTCTAAAGAATCCAGGGGTCTAAACACTAAAAAGGGGCTGATCTGCAAATACTTTTGAATGACATAGGACTGCGGGTTGATTTTTGAAAAGCGCAGGGGCTCTTTAGCAAATCTGGTAGGCCAAACCGGTACGTTCTAACTAGGAGCGTTGGATCGCGATCGGGCGGTACGAATCAAAGGGAAAAGAGATCGGGAGTTCGGGCGGCGGCGATGGCTCGCCGGAAAGCACTCCCGTGGCGGCGGCTCGTCGGAGATGGCCGATCTCGGCCGTCCGGCCTCCATTTTGGATGAGGTCTGGCCCTAGAGGTAGAGCACGACGCGATGAACACATCTAGGCGCTCAAGAAGGCTAGTTACGGCTCGGGTCGGGGCTCCCCACGGCGAGGGCAGCGCTGGCTCACGGCATCGACGGAAACTCGCTTGCGCAGAGGGAAAAGAAAAGGGAGAAGGGGCACGGCGCGGTCCTTACCACCCCAGGATGCTATGACGGCGGTTAGAGGCCGAAGGTCGGTGGTGCCGGGGTCGAATCGCGGCGGCGCAAGGTGGATCGGCGGCAGCGCACCCTCGGCTCCGAGCAACGGCACGGCGGCGCAAGTGTGGCAGAACCAACCTGAATTACACCGGCTCAAGTACGCGAGTCCTCTCTTGAGGGCTACCTCGTGCTTCAAACGGTATAATCCCTTGGCCTGTCGGGTAACGTCCCGATAAACCACCAAAAGCAGGATCCAACAAGGTACCTCGCACGAAGGCGAGTCCAGAGATATAAATGCCATTACACTTTACATCACAGGCAGATATATTACATATGCATATAAAAGTAACATTAGTGTCCAACGAGGGACATTATTACAAAACGGTTTAAGTTTTAAGTCACAACAGCGGAGTTTGAAAACACGAACACTGTACACGTCGTTATTACAGATATCATGCTAGCCCTGGCATGATATCATTCGGCGGAGTCTGTGTTGGCCGGGGACGGATCCCACTCCACGGACCAACCATCAGGCAAGGGGTAAGGCCACGGTGTAATGAAAGCTGGCTCATCAGGGAGATTACCTGAAGGAGATAGTTACAAAGCAAGATTGAGTATGCTAATACTCAGCAAGACTTACCCGCTCATGGTATACTTAATCATGTACCTAGACTTATGCAGGCTTTTCAAGTTTTTGGGTAGAGTTTTCAGCTGAAAAGCAACAAAGAGTAGATCCTTATTTTCAACTTTTAGCTTTCAGGTTCTAGTTGATTAACCATTCTAGGTAAGCACTTATAACTACTCAAACATGGTAGAATCTTTAATCAAACATCATCTTTGATTATCACATAGTTGCTCTTGTTACTCTACGTGGCAAAGGGATTAAGCAGTCTCAATCTCCGCGAGAAACGGACGATTCCTGAATCGAATTTCAAACCTTGCAAGGGTAAACCTAACACACACGCTTGGAACACCAAAGGGTCATTCCGAAGCAACCGTTTGCCTTTTATTCTGACTCATGGATCAGATCCACCACAAGCGACTGCAGGACTATACGCACTTCCAAAGTGCAGGACGTACGTCTGTAGCGTGACTACAAAACCCATACTCCTGGTTGCCCAGCAACACGTATTCCTACACGTCGAACCCAGTAACCAAAAGAACCAAATACATGTGGTGGGGGGTATGTCCACTCTTCGGGCCGATTGGTTACTAGGCTTACCGCTTACCATATTTCACGGCATGTGGCTAGTACTTTCAAACGCTTAACCTCCGCTACCACACACTGCGACCTTATCAAGTTCCACAACACAGACGGGGTATCATCTCAACCATGATACCTCACAAAACTCCCGTCCGTCATCCTTATAGTGATAACAGGAATGTAAACATCACAATTCCTATATCGCGCGAGTGACAGGGAATCACTCGACTTCTACCGGTCCTATTAGCATAGCAGCTAATCGGACTCAAGTTCTAGTGTTCAGTACATTGGTTCCTGGAATTATGCAACTAGGGTTCCAAACAATTCTTAAGAACTTAATGCATAGAAATGTATAAATAGATATAAATGGCAGTGTAAGAAAATAGTGGGTTATGTCCGGGGCTTGCCTTCTTGCGTAGGATTGGGAGCGGTAGGGTCAAAGTTATCCGAACTTTTGTTCGGAGCTTCAGTTAAACCTTCGACGGCGTTCCCGGGATCTTCAGTTGATTCCACTCCTTGTTCCAGAATGAGCTCGTAGTCACCGTCGGCGAGAGTAGTCGAGTCTACATGATATGCAAAGTTACAAGTTATGAAATGCATATATTTTTATTTTAATTCCCGATAAAGTTGCAATCCAAAGGAAGTAGAACTTATTTATTATATACAATATTTAGTTCTGCACTGGGCAGTCATTTATCGGGTATTAACTATTTTATTTAGATACATTAAATAGCAGATTTAACTATGCTAAGTATCTAACTAGTGGCATGGGACAACAGGTTGGGGTGGTTCCTAACAACTATATTAAATAGCTTTATTCATTGACTGCACTAATTATTTACATGAATCTCATGTTGATGTTAAATTATGTACTTATTATAACATGTTCAATTTGTTTTAGTTGTTTTCCACCTAATCTTAGGTTGGGAATTTAGTAACAGACTACAGTATTATAGAATAGTACTAGAAAATATTTTCATGATTTTAGAGCATTTAAATTTATGATATTAATTAATTATACAAGGTTAACTTATGCATTAGTTGTAATTAAACTTATATACTAAGAAATATCACTTAAATGATAGGATAATTATTTTTCTTAAATCCTACATGTTAAAAGAAAATTAACCCAACTGGTTTCACATTTTTATCATTTTTCTATCAATTACTATGCATTTCCTAAGCCTACAAGTAACTAAACTTAACATTTAAATTAGAGTACAAAAAATTCAGAAACTGAAGTTTATCCCTTAAGTAAAGTTGTAGATCTTTAACTAAGGATTCCAACAAATTTTAGTTCGCATTTTTGTGATTTTTCCCCAAATTGATATAGAATTTCAAAGTTGGCAGCATAATTACACAAGGGGGGTCCTTCTAGCACTATTCGTATGTGTCTGAAGCTTTGCAGATAGCCCCCTGGACTTTCAATTCTTCTAACAAGGTCCCTGGGCTAGAGACAGGAGCAGAGCAAGGCGAGGGCGGCCATGTTCCGGCGACGGCGATCACCGGCGGCGAGGTCCGAGGGTAGGGAAAGTTTCAGGGGCTTACGGGGGTTCGAATGCACCACGTGTCGAGGGTCGTGGTGGTCGGAAGAAGAGATCCCGACGAGAGCCCGAGGTGGCGGCGGAGAGACCAACAACGACGACGGTGCTCCGGCGGTCGACGTCGGTAGGAAACCTGCGCACGAGCTTCAGTAAGTCATGGGGAAGGTGTAGGTGCAACCAATTGGACGCATACGTGTTGGATTAGGGGTGACCGACGGAGACAGTAGCGGCGGCGGCGAGGAGGAATGCCAGCGAGCGTCGGGGAGTCGATGTGCTAGACTAGAGAGCTAACGGATGGGTCGTGGAGCTTCACAGGGATGATGTAGTGCTGGCTAGGGGGTTGTGGTGGCGCGGGAGAGCCCGGGGTGAGCTGCCCACGGTGAACCGAAGGCGGCGCGGAGCTCGAGCCGGCCAGAGCTGGGGAAGACAAGGTTTGGATGTGGGAGGGTGAAATTGGATGGGCTGTAGGGCATCAGTGGGTCACTGCGGTGCTGTGGTAGCACTGAATTGGGGTGGAGCGATGGCAGCGACGGCTGTCGGCGGTGGGTAGTGGGGCGGCGAAGGTCGGGTGAGAGCTCAAGCTCGGGGAACGGAAAAAGGCAGTGGAAAAGAAGTGTGGTAACGGGTAAACAAGATCACACAGTGGGTGCTGAGCGCGGGTTAAGGCCAGGGGCGACGCTACGGGTGCTAGCAGGAGCTGGCAACGGCGACGAGGGCGTGGCGGCCGGCGGACGGCTTGGGAATGCGTGGCGCGCGCGCGAGAGGGCAGCAGGGAAGAGGAAAGAGGTCAGGGCAGGGAGGGGACGACGCGTGGGAATGGATCCAGTAGGAGGTGGCGCGACGGTGGCGGTAGAGCAGGGGCCCATGTGCGCGAGGAGGAAGAAGAGGGGGAAGAGGTCCGGGGGACTTGCTTGTGATTACCAAAAAAGTTCAGGGACCTCTCGGTAAACTAAGATTCCTCACTGCTACAAAGGTCAAATGAGAAAATGCTCAAAATAAAAGTTGTAGAGTTTTTCAAACTCTACAACATTGCTTTAGGGTTTAGGTTCAGAAACTCAAAGTTTACAGCTTTTTATATTGCATTTTGAAACAAAGATGGAATTTAACTTAACTTTGTCTTTGCCCACCTAAATTTGATCAAATTTTGGGCATGTTTACAATTTTTCTGGATTGTCATGATTACTTGTATTTTTACACATTAGTCCTTAAGTAAATCTGAATTTTACTTTTATATTTCAATCATTTCACATGTAAACCCTTATATCTTTGTGTTAATCACTCATAGGTCCTTAGTTTCAAACAAAAGTCTATTTTTCTTAGGTTTTACTTAACTTTTGTACTTTTCTTCTCTATAGTCATTTAGGTTTGACACTTAATAATATATTCACCCAATTACACTCAAGGACTTATACAATTCATAATTTACAAATATACCCCTAGCTCTCTTGTACAACTCACCTACATCATAGCAAGCATACATATAAGATATCCAAACTTAGTGTCTAGGTTACTAACTACCTGGATGTTATAGCAAGGGCACAGGGAGAGTTGGGAGATGCAGTGGCGGCTGAGGGAGAGCGCGAGGGACGGCTGCGGCCAAGAAAAAGGGGTAGGGCGGCCTCGGCGTGCGGTCGCCCGTGCAACGGATGCCGCGCATCCCGCGGGTTGTTGGGGCTCGCCCTAATCCAGGCGCGGGCATGCTTCTAGAAGGGCCTAAGCGGGGGACGGGGCCAGCGTGCGGCTCGGGCGGGGTGCGGCGTGGTGGAGCGGGCCCAAGGTGCGGCGGAGCGAGGCCACGGCCAGCGGCAGGGCGGCCGGACCGGCGGAGGGGGAAACAGAGGAGGGGCGCAAGGAGGGGGAGGAGCCTGACCAGTGGGGCCACCGGGTCAGACCACCGGGTCAAAGAGAGGGAGGGGGAGGGGCGCACTCGGGCTGAGGAGCAGGGGAGAGCTGGGCCGGGCGTGGCCCATGCGGGGAGAAAGGGGGAGACGGGGAATGGGCTGCTAGGGAGAGAAAGGGGCCGGCCCAAGGGGAGGAGGGGAAGGAGAGGAGGCCGGGCTGCTGTTGGGCTGGCTTATCCTCTCTCTTTCCTTTCCCTTTTCTATTTCTTTTCCTGTTTTTCAAACTAAAATTCCTTTGGATTCAAATGGAATTTGAATTCAACCTCACTATTTAAGCAAACAAAAGAAATGCACCACCATGAATGCACAAACATGTTGTTCCTAGAATAAATTTTAATTACTTGTGGAATAAAATTAATTTAAATGCAAGATAAATCAAGAAAAAATCTTAGAAATTTTATTTAAGCCCAAATAAATTCATTAAAATTTAAGAAATTTACCTTAGGGTATTACAAACCTACCCCTCTTACAGGAATCTCGTCCCGAGATTCAGATAGGCTGGCTAGCAAAAAGGTCGGGATATGTCTTTCTCAGCTCATCTTCTTGCTCCCAGGTAGCCTCATCCTCCGTGTGATGACTCCACTGAACACGGCACATCTTGAACTTCTTATTTCTGGTAACTCTCTCAGATATCTCCAGAATCTTCACTGGATGCTCGGTGTAGGTCAGATCTTCCTGCACATCCAACCCTTCCAACAGTGCTTGTTCCTCTAGCACCCTCAAGCACTTCTTCAGCTGAGACACGTGAAACACATCATGCACTCCCGAGAGGTTGGGAGGCAACTCCAAACGATATGCCACCTCTCCTTTCCGTTCCAAAACCCTTAACGGACCGATGTATCGAGGGGCTAGCTTCCCTCTCACGTTAAACCTGCAGATTCCTCTTATCGGCGAGATCTTCAGGTACACATGATCACCCACTGCAAAGGTCAGATCTCGACGACGAACATCCGCGTAGCTCTTCTGACGAGTCTGTGCAATCCTCAGGTTCTCTCGCACCTGCTGTACCAGCTGTTCTGCCTCTTCAACAATATCCGGACCAAACACCTGCCTCTCGCCAATCTGATCCCAATACAGCGGAGTCCTGCACTTCCGACCATACAGGGCCTCGAAAGGAGATTTCTTCAGATTGGCCTGATAGCTGTTGTTGTATGAAAACTCTGCATACGGCAGGCATTTATTCCAGCTGGTACCATACTGAATAGCGCAGGCTCGAAGCATCTCCTCCAACACTTGGTTGGTTCTCTCTGTCTGCCCATCTATCTGAGGATGATAAGCAGTGCTGAAACGCAGCTTCGTATCCAACGAATCATGCAACTGCTCCAAGAACCGTGAAGTGAACTGAGATCCTCCGTCAGATATGATCTTCTTCGGAACTCCGTGCAGACAGATGATCCTGGAGATGTATAACTCCGCAAGTCTAGCACCAGAGTAAGTAGTGTTTACCGGAATGAAGTGGGCAACCTTCGTCACCCGATCCACTACTACCCATATGGAGTTGTACCCTTTCTGAGTACGAGGCAATCCCACAATGAAGTCCATGGTGATCTCCTCCCATTTCCACTCCAGAATCTTCAATGGCTGCAATAGACCTGCTGGCCTCTGATGCTCTGCCTTGACACGCTGACAAGTGTCACAGATAGTGAAATGAACCGGATTTCCGAATCGAGGAATCCGACTCCCTGTATCGTCGTGATAGTCCCTGGATCAAGCGCTATCACATACAGAACTCATTTCAGGCATAATATCACAGTCATACTCATTAAGGAGTCAATCACGGGTTTAATTATTACATAAATCCAGAGGATCTGTAGTACGGAATTTATTACAAACCTCTCGGCTAGATCAAACAAGCAGAAGGCGCATAGCGGTAGCTAGGTCTCCGGCCGTCCTCCATCTTTGGGATCCACCTCCACAGGCGACTTGAGCATAGCTCGGGCCTCAGTCGTACCATCCGTCGTCGTTGGGGTCGAATTCCGGATCGGATCCTGCATCGTACCAGGCTATCCCCAAGGAATGGGATAGGTTCACGTCACCATCTGTATGCAAGCTTTATGTGGTCTATACTACGGATATAACAGAGTTCAAGCGGTAAAGCTGGGGTTTTCCTATGCATGCAATATATATACACATCTCCTTTCATTTCCGACTCGGGCTCTTCCGGCATTCCGGACTCCCGGTCACACACACCTTCCAAAGCCACCAAGTCGATGCGAGGACTCCCTCTCCTCGTATCTCAACTGCCCCCTGGCAGGACATTATTCTAGAGGGAGGTAGAAATCATGAGTAACACTAACTAATAAGAGCAACAGAGGAGTAGGGGTGTCCATAACCGAGGACGCGGCTATACGTATAGTTTTCACCCTGCAGGGGTTGTACACCTGGACCCACTCGAATCGACATTAGCCGGAGATCAGCCGACTAATATAGGAAACACCGGTCTACTGAAACGGAAATAGGAGCCACGGCACCATCCGGCTTTCCCGGGTCTTGGGCGCATCCTCCCGCGAGAGGTCGCCCCGGGACTGTGAAGCCTCCCATGCGTCTCGGGGAACGTGAGGTCAACACCTCCTTCCCCTGCACCGATACTCGGTCCTCCTACCAGCTTGGTACCGCGCTTGCTAATTCCGGACTGGGCCCACCCTCATAATGGGTAAGTGGTGTGCACGCTTAACAAATTCCCACAAGTCATGGTTACTCTCACCCGGTCCTTATCTGCCGGAGCGGGCATCTTCGTCAAATGCGTATCCACCACGGTGGTCCGCAACCGCACCCTTAACGGGTGCCCCAAACACCTCAAACGCGTAACCAAACTATACCCGCCACAGGTACTCCGTAGGGTGTGCCAAGATACACACCCCAAGCCCTCGATCCACGATCGAGTTAGGTTGCCCACTCCCGGCTAAACCCTAATCACCAACTCCTGAAGAGAACCACTTCACACACGCCAAGACTATCCATCCATATCCCACACATACACATTCAAGGATTTACAAGGCATTTCATATAATAAACAATTTAAGATAGGTTGACAAGCAGTATGGTTCGTAAAAAGGCCATGCAGATTTATCTCGATATACATATATACACATACAGCAATGGCATATCTACAAGCAAATGCCTAATAGGGATTCAAATCGTAGATGGGCGTGAACCTGGCGTCTCCTCGAAGTCCTCCTGAGCCTCCGGGTAATCCTGGTCGTCGGTCAGCTCCTCGCGGACGGGTCCTATTCGTAAATACGAGTAAGAGTAGGGACCAAAGTGCAAAAGTGCACAAAAGGTTGCAAATAAGATCCAAATCATCACAACGCCTATTCTAATAGATGGTTCATGATTTTAGAAGAATTATGAAACTGGTTTCATAATTTTCGGAGATCCGGATAATTTATTATGAATTTTCTAAGGAAAAATCTATTTCTGAAATTAATAAAAGAGTTTCAGAAAAGAAGGCCTGAAAATAGGGACACGTGGCAGCACCAGGGCGTGCCACGTGGCATGCTGACGTCAGCATGACGTCATCAGGGAGGGTCCGGAAAGATGACGTCAGCAGTGGGCCCTGCTGATGTCAGCGTTGACCGATCAACGTTGACCGGTCAACGGTCAACGGTCAAGGTGGAACTGTGGTCAACGGGCCCCACCGGTCAGCCTCACCTCGAGGCTGACAGACGGGCCCCACGGGTCAGGTCAGAACAGGAAAAGGGAAAAGGGTTTCGGTCTGGGTTGGTTTTGGGCCAAAAGAGGTGATGGGCCGGCCCGAGGCCCATCGGCTCGGCTTAGGCTCACAGGGGCAGCTCGGCCTGCGGCTCAGCAGGCCGGCTCGGGCGAACGGGCTGGCTGGGCACGCGGTTTTGGCTCGGCTTGATTCCTCCGCGGGCTGGCTTCTTCTCCTCCATGGGCTGGGCCTTCTATCCTTCTTCTTTTCCCCCATGCTGGCTGCTCCTTCGCCTTCTCCTCCTCGCGGGCCGGCGGTGACTGCTCATCTCCCCCTCTCACTGTCAGCTTGGGCCCAGGCGTCAGCGTCCGCGGGATCCGGTGTGGCGGCCCGGATCTGGTGCAGCAGGCGCGAGTGCGTGTGTGCGTGTGTGTGGCGCCGAGGGCGTGTGCTGGTGTGGTCACCCGAAGGCGCTCGGGGAAATGCCTCAACGGCATGGCCGCGACGTGAACGCGACATCGCGGTCGCGTCGCGGGGGTGTTCGCGCATGGCGAGGCCGTGGCGTGGGCATGGCTAGGCTGTGGGGCGGTTAGGGAAGAGACGGCTCGGCCGTTGGGCAGTGCGGGGGTGTGCGTGCGCGCGGCACGGTGAGTGCGGCGGCGGCTGCGGGGTGCGACGGCGGCGCGTCGGGCTCTTACACAAAGAGGCGGCACGGCGGCCGGAAAGGGAAAAGGAATCCTAGGGTTCTCTACAGGAGGTTCCTCGGCGGCGCATGGCTCACGCCGGCAGCAGGGGGAAACGGAGGGAAGGGTGGCGGCGGCGGCGCTCACCGGCGGGGCTGGAGCAGAGGGTGCTCGGGGCGGCGGTGAGGCGAAGCCGGTGGGTCGATGCCGTGCAGGGTGAGCAGCAGCATCGACGTAGACGATCGGGGCGCCGGCTTGGTGAAGACGCTCCGGCGTGGCGGCGGCGTCCTCCTCCTCGGGCGCTCCTCCTCCTCCTCCTCCTCTCTCTCACTCTCAGGTGCGGCGGCGGCGAAAGGGAACGGGGGCTCGGGTGGTTAGGGTTTAGGAGCGCGGCTGGGCTCTTATGCGCGGCTCCGGGGCTTTTGGGCGTCCGTGCTGGGACGCGTGGCGGCATCACGGCGCGGGCGAGCGGGGGGGAAAAAGAGGTGCGCGCGGGCGGTTACGCTCTCCTGTCGCGAAGCGGGGCGACGCGCGGGCTGGCGGGTGACGCAAGCGAGCGGGGCCGCGGCGGAGGGGGAAAAAGAGAAAAGGGAGGCGAGCGGTTAGGAGCTCCTGTCGCGGAGCGGCGGTGAATGGCGACGCGGGCGAGGTGAGCCGGGAGAGGGCGCGGGCGAGAGGAAGGGGAAAGCTGACGGGTGGGGCCCGCCCGTCAGCTGCCCCGGGCAGAGGAAGACGTGGCGGAGGCGAGAAGGGTCGCGACGATGGGCTAGGCCGGATTGCTCGGGCTGGTTCGCGTGCGGGGGAGAGAAAGAGAAGGGGAGGAGCGGTTGGGCTGGTGGCCCACTAGGGGTTTTAGAAGTTAAAGATTGGATTTGAATTTGTTTGGCCTAATCAAATTCAAATCCCACACATTTGTGATAGCAAATGGAAAATTCCAATCAAGAAAAACCCAACAGCAATTCCAAAACAAGTTTATCCGCAAAAGTTTTTGAAATTCACAAATTTTGCTAAACAAACCCTCTATGGTTAACATGGAATGTTACAGATAGCCACGTACTCCGCAATGGAACGCTTCATTCCATACCACCAGAATCGTTCCTTGAGATTATAATACATCTTCGTGCTGCCCGGATGAATGGAATATGCCGTATCATGAGCCTCACTCAAGATCAGCTTCCTGAGATCTCCTACATCCGGCACGCATATCCGACCCTTGTACCACAAGGTACCCTGATCATCCTCTCTGAAATGAGGTGCCTTGCCAATCTTGAGCAGTTCACGGATCTCCTGCAGCTTCTTATCCTCTTTCTGATGCTGCCTGATCTCTGCCTCTAGGGTGGGTTCTGCCTCGAATGATGCACTCGAGGTGTGATGTAAGAAACCCAGACTCAACTGCTCAAACTCCTCGCATAACTCCTGAGGTATCTGAAAGGCCATGGCCATGTTGACATAGCTCTTCCTGCTCAGAGCATCTGCTACAACATTGGCCTTGCCCGGATGATAGTGAATCTCCAGGTCATAATCCTTGACTAACTCTAGCCATCTTCTCTGCCGCATGTTCAGCTCACTCTGGGTGAAAATATACTTGAGGCTCTTGTGATCGATGTAAATATCACACCTCTGCCCAAACAAGTAATGCCTCCATATCTTCAGAGCATGCACAACTGCGGCTAACTCCAGATCATGAGTGGGATAATTCAGCTCGTGCCGGCGCAACTGCCGCAAAGCATAAGCGATAACTCTGCCGTCCTGCATCAGGACGCAACCAAGACCATCCCTCGAAGCATCACAATACACTGTGAACCTCTTGCTCTGGTCTGGCAGAGTAAGGACTGGCACCGTAGTCAACCTCTTCTTCAGCTCCTCGAAGGCATTCTGACGCTCATCAGTCCAAGAGAAATCCACACCCTTCTCCAGCAAGGAAGTCAATGGCTTCGCAATCTTGGAGAATTTCTCAATGAACCTCTGATAATATCCTGCTAAGCCCAGAAAAGAGCGGACTTCCTTCACTGTCTGCGGTACCACCCAGTCCAGCACATCCTTCACCTTTCCGGGGTCCACAGCAATACCTCCCTTGGAGATGACATGACCGAGTTATGGAACCTCGTCAATCCAGAATTCGCACTTGCTGAGCTTGGCATATAGCTTGTGCTCTCTGAGCCTCTGCAACACAAGCCTTAGATGTTTCTCATGCTCTGCCTCTGTCTTGGAATATACCAGAATATCATCAATGAATATCACCACAAAGGTGTCTAGATAATCCATGAAAACCTTGTTCATCAGATGCATGAAGAAAGCCGGAGCATTGGTCAAGCCAAAGGACATGACCGTATACTCGTATAGCCCATACTTGCAGGTGAATGCCGTCTTCAGAATATCCTCAGGACGTATCTTCAGCTGGTGATAACCTGAGCGCAGATCAATCTTTGAGAATACACAAGCACCCTGAAGCTGATCAAAGAGATCCTCAATACGAGGCAATAGATGCTTGTTCTTGATGGTGACGGCATTCAGATCCCGATAATCGACGAGCATTCTCTTCGCTCCATCCTTCTTCTCTACAAGCAATACAGGAAAAGCCCAAGGAGAGAAACTGCGACGGATATAACCCTTGGCTAGCAACTCGTCGATAGTCTTCTTAACTTCCTCATGCTCAACGAGTGCCATACGGTAGGGCCGCTTAGCAATAGGAGCTGTGCCAGGCAAGAGATCAATAGAAAACTCAATGTCGCGATCAGGCGGCATACCTAGCAAATCATCCGGAAAGACATCCGGGAATTCAGACACCACGCGAATACCATCCGTGGGTCTAGCCTCCATCTGACAAAGAATTCCAGAAGGCTCCGAAGCACTGACTATGACCTCCTGTCCATCCGATGCCGACAAGTGGACAGTCCTCTGAGCACAATCAATCTTGACACCCCACCTAACAAGGGTCTCCATTCCCAAGATCACATCGATACCCTTGGTGTCCAGCACCATGAGATTAGCACTGAACTCTACCCCCCTTATGACAACACTGACTCTGGGACAGAAGATATGAGACCTCAACTGCCCTCCCGGTGAAGATACTAATATGCCCCTCTTTAATGTGCTAGTATGGATGCCATGATGCTCAACAAAAGACCGGGTAATGAAGGAATGCGTAGCACCAGTATCAAAAAGCACTGTAGCAGGGTGAGTATTGACCATGAACGTACCAATAACCACGTTGGAAGCCTCGGCCGCTGACTCGGCCGTCACGTGGTTAACCCTGCCCTGGGATGGCGCCTTGGGCTGAGCTGGGCGCCCTTGCTGTCCCGACTGTGCCTTCCGAGGACAGACGTTGGCGTAGTGTCCCGGCTTGCCACAGTGAAAGCACACCCGTGGGAGTGCTGGAGCCTGCTGCCCAGTAGGAGTAGGCACTCCCTGCCGTGGAGCTGGTGGAGCCGGTGGAGTAGAGCGTGCCAGAGGCACTGGAAGCCTCTGGCCCTATCCCGCCTGCTGCTGCTGCTGAGGACGAGGTGGGTACTGCTGCTGACGCTGCTGGTACTGCTGGATCTGCCTCTGGTGCTGCTGCTGCTGTGGGTACTGGTACCGAGGCCGGGTGTTGCTGCCAGACGTAGCAGGAGCCATCTTCCTCTTCTTGTCCTCAATCTCTCGGCGCTTGCGCTCGGTGTTGAGAGCAGCGTCAACCAGCTGGTTGAAGTTGTCGAAGCAGTGGTTCATGAGCGCATACTCCAGGTGGTCATCGAGTCCCTCCCTGAGGCGCTCCTGCTTATCGCCATCATTGGCGACCTCAGCGGGGGCGTAGCGAGCGAGCTGGAGGAATCGATCACGGTACTCGGTCACCATCATAGCTCGCTGAAATGATAATCACCGGAAAATAGGATGGAAATTTACTCAGCATTTCTTATAACAAGGGTGGGTTTGAGCTCAAAAAGAAATTGTGGAACGATTTTACTCTAATTTACCTGCTTGAGCGCAAGGAACTCCTTGTGCTTCATCTTCATCACTCCAGCAGGGATGTGGTGGTGCCTGAAACGCTCCCGGAACTGGACCCAAGTGAGGGCGTCGCGGTCCCTAGCCGGGTAGGACTCCCACCAATCGAGAGCTGAGCCTCGCAGCTGCCCTGCTGCGTATAGAACTCGCTCCCTGTCGTCGCACTGAGCGACATCCAACTGGCGCTCCACCGAACGAAGCCAGTCGTCAGCCTGGAGTGGGTCAGCCGCATGAGAGAACATCAGCGGGTGACCCCTCAGAAAGTCCGCGCGCCTGTCGCGGGGCTGCTGCGGTGGAGGAGGTGGCGGCTGAGCGTGGATCTGCTGCAGAGTCTGAACAGTGTTGTTCAGAGTGGCCATCATCTGCATCTGGAGCTGGAAGAACTGCTCCGGAGTTAGAGGTGGAGGCATCGGCAGCGGCTGATCGGTACTCTGGTTGTTCTGCCCCTGCTGGCCAGAACCGGTGCCGGTGCTCCTGGTGTTCACCATCTATTTGCAGCAGAGCGAAATTTATAAGAGATAGATATTGTACAACTTCCGGAAAGAAAACTCTGACAGGATAAAATAGAGAGAAAAGAGTGTACGGTTTTACCCCCAACGATCTAACTCAATTTTGATTACTTAATTTAGGTTTGTATTAAAATCGATTTGCATGAGCTAGTTTAACTTCTAAACTATGCAATCAACCAAAAATCCAAATCAAATATTTTGCACAATCACAAACATTCAATATTCAAACGTTAGTCGAGTTTATCACTCCACTCGACTAAAACAAACAGGCGCTCTAGCGTATTTTTGCAAAGGCGTCCTAGACTTATGAGGGCAGTCAGAAAATTGCAGGCCACATCTACTGAAATTATCAGACTAATTCTCGAAAAATGCAGAGAGGGTTAGCAAACTCGAGGTTTAGAGCTCAAGGAATAGAAGCAGAAACGAAAGTTTGAGTTTTGCGGAAGCAAGGCAAGCGAAAGGAAATCCCTAAACTCGACCATTCCTATCTAGGCTTCATCCTACAGTCGACCTGGCTCTGATACCAATTCTGCCACACCCGATTTATAAGGACATAAATCGAACAATCATATATGCGCCAGGATCAAGTCACGCATATATACAACAGAATCATCAAGATATCACAACACATATCTCGAAATAAAAGCGTATAAATTATAAATGAATATTTTTATTACAACTGAATCAAGAATCAGTTCAAGGAATGTGGAAGCATAAAATAAATACATGAAGAATAGGGCGCCACAGGGACGTCGGTTGGGAGACAACGCCTAAAAATTGTCGAGTCCGCTGATTCTTGAGAGGTTGCACAACTTTACCCACAAGTCGTGAGTTACGCTAGTTGTTCATCACACTTCCTTAGGTGAGATGACTAGCAAGCGCACTACGAGACCGTTACAAAGGATCACGTTAGTAAGGTGTAACCGCTAAGGTTTCTGGATCAGCAACGATGGGGCCCACCTCACGAGGGTACAAGCACACAGCACAGACCAAGCCGAAGGAGCAGGGAACATTGAAGCTTACCACCCCTCTTGCCCACGCAGGTAAGTTACTCCCAAACCAAAATGACCTAATTAGTAAGTCAAGAGCGTCCCATTCCAGTCTTGTGGTTGCGCGGTTGTCCCAGGTTGTCGCTCTATGAACCGGTCCTTATGGAGAGTGGCCAACCAAGCACTAAGCACCGTGCTGGCCCCCTAAACCATGTTTGTAACAAAAACATATTTTAAGGAGACGTGAGCCACTCAAGCACACAGCACAGAGGGCCACTCTCAGAATTAAGTTGCATATAACCATTAATCAAATTTAATTAAAAAGGACCGAGGTGTGTGAGAGTGCATCACCTAGCACAACTAACCAAAATGCAACCCAAGGTATATATATAAAGGATAACGTGGCTAGGAAGTCCTTATAGGCATACAGAATTAGAATGCAGTATGAAATTGTATTTAAAAGTGATAGGATGTTCATGTTATACTTGCCTTCCTCGAAGTTCTCGTGCTGCTGCTCAAACTGCTCTGCCGAAAGGGACTTCTGGTACTCATCCAAAGGCTCAGCGTCTACTCACGATCGCAATGCCAAAACATGGTCCAGCACATACACATACATACAAACAAAGACAAAAGATAAGAAACAGTACAACATTACATAAAAACAACACACAAAACTATGATAGAACTATTCTACGCATTACAATGATCGCGTGAGCGCGAAAACCGCCTAAAACGGAGCTAAGACGCGAAATCTAGGGCTAAAACAGGGTCCAGGGGCTTTTCTGCGAGAAAACAGAACTTCCAGGGGGTTCTGGGCAAAAACAAGGGACCTAAACATAATTAAAGGCTAGACGTAGGGTCTAACAAGCAAAACTACTGGGACTGGACTGCGGGTTCTATTTCTAAAGAATCCAGGGGTCTAAACACTAAAAACGGGGCTGATCAGCAAATACTTTTGAATGACATAGGACTACGGGTTGATTTTTGAAAAGCGCAGGGGCTCTTTAGCAAATCTGGCAGGCCGAACCGGTACATTCTAACTAGGAGCGTTGGATCACGATCGGGCGGTACGAATCAAAGGGAAAAGAGATCAGGGGTTCGGGCGGCGGCGATGGCTCGCCGGAAAGCACTCCCGTGGAGGCGGCTCGCCGGAGATGGCCGATCTCGGCCGTCCGGCCTCCATTTTGGACGAGGTCTGGCCCTAGAGGTAGAGCACGACGCAGTGAACACATCTAGGTGCTCAAGAAGGCTAGTTAGGGCTCGGGTCGGGGCTCCCCACGGCGAGGGCGGCGCTAGCTCACGGCATCGACGGAAACTTGCTTGCGCAGAGGGAAAAGAAAAGGGAGAAGGGGCACGGCGCGGTCCTTACCACCCAGGATGCTACGACGACGGTTAGAGGCCGAAGGTCGGTGGTGCCGGGGTCGAATTGCGGGGGCGCAAGGTGGATCGGCGGTAGCACACCCTCGGCTCCGAGCGACGGCACGGCGGCGCAAGGGTACGGGGAGAGTTGGGAGATGTAGTGGCGGCTGAGGGAGAGCGCGAGGGACGGCTGCGGCCAAGAAAAAGGGGTAGGGTGGCCTCGGCGTGCGGTCGCCCGTGCAACGTATGCCGCGCATCCCGCGGGTTGTTGCGGCTCGCCGTAATCCAGGCGCGGGCGTGCTTCTAGAAGGGCCTAAGCGGGGGACGGGGCCAGCGTGCGGCTCGGGCGGGGTGCGGCGCGGTGGAGCGGGCCCAAGGTGCGGCGGAGCGGGGCCACGGCCAGCGGCAGGGCGGTGTGGCAGAACCAACCTGAATTATACCGGCTCAAGTATGCGAGTCCATTCCAGAGGGCTCCAACGTACTTCAAACGGTATAATCCCTTGGCCTGTCGGGTAACGTCCCGATAAACCACCGATACACAGGATCAAATAAGGTTACCTCACACGAAGGTGAGTCCAGAGATACAATCACCATTATATTTTACATCACAGGGAATCACTTTACAAGAGTTTCCAACAATAGAGCAAAGTTTCAAATTTAGAGAAAACAATACAAACTGATAAAGTTAGGGTTTTTAGCAGTGGAAATCATACGTGATGACCTACAGCATGTCGTCAAGACGGATGTCATGCTAAGCCCAGGCACGACATCACTCGATATCACCAGTGCTGGCCGGGGACGGATCCCATTCCACGGACCAATCATCTGGAAGAGCACAGGGCCAAGGCAAGGGAAGAGTAGGGTCTTCACAGATATCACCTGAAAAACATACAACTAGCAAGGCTGAGTATACTAATACTCAGCAAGGCTTACCCGGGATTGGGTATACTTAGCCCATAACTAGACTTATGAGAGCTTATAATGGTTCTGGGTTAGTTTCAGCTGAAAAGCAACAAAGAGTAGATCCTTAATTTCAAGTTTTAGCTTTCAGATTCTAGTTAATTATCCATTCTAAGTAAGCACCTATATCTAAGCAAGCATGGTATAATCTTTGGTCAAGCATCATCTTTGATAACCATAATATTGCTCTTGTTACTCTATGTGGAAAAGGGGATAAGCAGTCTCATTTCATCGTGAGAGGCGGACGATTCCTGAATCGAGATTCAACCTTGCAAGGTAAACCTAACTCACACGCTTGGAACACCACAGGGTCGTTCCGAAGCAACCGTTTACCTTTCATTCCGACTCGTGGATCAGAGCCACCACAAGCGACTGCAGGAATATACGCACATCACTCGTGCAGGACATACGTCTGTAGCGCGACTACAAAACCCGTATTCCTGGTTGCCCTTGCAACACGTATTTCCTCAGTCGAACATAAGTAACCAGAAGAAGCAAAACGAGTGGTGGGAGGTATGTCCACTCCTCGGGCCGATTGGTTACTAGGCTTACCGCTTACCATATTTCGCGGCATGTGGTTAGTACTTTCAAACACTTAACCCGCACTTCCACACGCTGCGACCTTAACAGATTCAACAACACAGACGGGGTATCACCTCAACCATGATATCTCACAGAACTCCCGTCCGGTATCCTTATAGTGATAACAAGAATGTAAACATTACAACTCCTATATCGCGCGAGTGACAGGAAATCACCCGACTTCTACCGGCCTTATTAGCATAACAGCTAGTCGGACTCAAGAGCTAGTATCCATCACATTGGTTCCTAGGAGAATGCATCTAGGGTTTCAAGCAATTCCTAAGAACTTAATGCATAGAATACGTAAATAGATATAGATTGCAGTGTAATAAAAGTAGTAGGTTATGTCCGGGGCTTGCCTTTACTGGTGGGTCTGATGTCAGTAAAGTCAATATCTTCCGAACTTTGGTTCGGGGCTTTAGATAATCCTTTGGTGACGTTTATTTGGTCTTCAGGAACATCCTCCGTAGACTCCGGGGAGATCTCGTAGGTACCGTTGCCGAAGTAATCGTATCTACATGCAATGCAATATTTCATTCAAAGTGTGCACATAAAACTACCTTACTTCACAATTCAATTGCAATCTAGCATTCATACAACATACTATTCACATATTAACCAAAAAGATCTGAACTAAACCTAGATAGAGCTTTAGGGGGACAACTAACTAGAATTGGCTACTCGTTGAAAATTACAACAGAGCCGATTGGAAACAACAGAGGTTTAGCCGATGGAAAGGTGCATCGTGTTCCTAGATGATCGATGAAAGCATTGATTACTTTAGTAGAGGGATGATTCCTAAAGCAGTTGTCTTAACTAAGATGTGCTTAAGTGTTATTCTAGGTAACTAGGTGTGGCTGCATCGGCTCGATTACGTCAGCACAATAATTGAGTGACGTACAGCCGATTGAAGTGTGGTTGAGGGTATATGACCGATAGATATAGATAGCCAATCTTTCAGTCGATAAATCGACTGATAGAAGTATGTGGATAAGGATGAGAAAACTAAGGATCGATCAGCCGTGTTTGACCGATATGAAAAGCAATCAAAATCGGCTTGGGTCGGCCGATGGCGAGAACCCTAAGATTGTGTGTGTCTCTCTGATACATCGACTCTATGCAGTCGATGTAGGATAGACAAAAGAATTGTATCGGCGGTAGCCGATACTAGAAAGGTAATAACCTTTTCAGCTAACCAGCCGATGGTAGAAGCATATCACAAGAAATGTATCGGCTGACAGCGGTTACGCAGAAACATAATAGACTCAAAGAAAACGGATGCTAAGTGGCTGGGTTGATAACCTGATACTGAAGCATAGCTGTCGAGATGTTTTGGCTAAGCAGCAGACACACAAGAACTAACGGGGATCCTTATACGACAAGGAACCTAAAGAAACAGCAATCGAGACGGGGACAATGTCTTGATGGCTGGGATACGAGCACTCATATGAAAGGTTTAACGAAACATCACATATTTCTATTTAAGATCTATATTCTATGACTTACTTTTCAGTTATAACACAAGCATACAATATAAAGCACAACAAAACATTCATTCCCTAACATTTGACCTAAACCACACATCAAAGATTTCCACTCAAGATCACAACATAAAACTTATAGGTTTTGACTTAGGGTTTCAAACAAAACTGATTTTACATTTTTATGAACTTCCTATGAAAATCTATAAAATGTAGAAGTTCATCGATCTGAAATACAGAAAGCTTTGGAATTTTTTCAAAGAACACCCTAGAACTTTCTAAAATGAAACAATCAAGTCCCTGGTCCGGGAAAATGGGTAACAGGAAGTTAATGACGATATTCCAGCAAAGGAGTCGCCGGCATTAAGAAGATTCAGAGAATCAGGGCAAACCTTGGGGTAGCCTTGGTTATGAAGAAGAATACGTGGAAAGTAAATTCCCGCGGTGAATAGGATTGGCGACGATAAGATGAGCTCGACGATGATGAGATCCTGAGGATGACGAAGAAATTTGTTGGGGATGGTTGCCGTGGGTGGAAGATGGCCTGTTGTCTTGTACATGCACGCGCTTGCTGACTCGAGTCGAGCCGGTCACCGGTAGAGCATTCTCGCTTGTAACCGTGGACGTGCTAGTCCAAATCCGTCCGGACCTTCGCTTTCGCCTCGCCGCGCCACACTCGCCCTCTCTGCCTCTGCGAGGGCCATGGTCTGCTTGCACCTGACCACCTCCAAACCCTCCACGAAAAGTTCACAGTGCCGCCTGATCTCGTCCACTGCTTTCTCCTCAACGGCCTTCGACGTCTTCTACGCGCGGCTCTACTGCCCCCTGGGCGGGTCCGCCCCGAATCGTCGCACCGCCGCACCTCCCGCACTACGTGCAACCTTCCTGCACGCCATTGCAACATCCACCCGACGGCGTCCTGCACCCTTGACGCCTCGCTCAACAGCAGGACCCTCGCATTCTCCAGCACCACGCGTATCGACATTTCGTCGAACACCTGAGCTGCGTCCTCGAGACGGCCATCGCGTTCCTGCATCTCGCACAATAGTTCTCCACCACAACTCCTCCTGCGCGTGCCGTTGCTCGGCACGTCACACTTCAGTATCGCCTGCTCGCGCTCATGGGCCCACTCTGCTCTGGCCGCCCAACACTTGCACACATCGCCAGCTTTCGCGCGTCACCGCGCGCACGCTCGCGTCACCCGCTCGGCATCGCTCAGGTTTGCTCCTACACCGCCCGCGAACCGCTCCAGTGCCGCTTCGCTCGTGTGCCACTCACGCGTCAGCATCACGCCTCCCGCGCGAGCAGCGTCCACACCCGCGCCTGCGCGCTCCTGTTCGCGCACACCTCCGGCCGTGCTTATGCTGCTCCTGCTCCGGCCGAGCCACTCACGCGCGCGCCGCCAACCGCATCTCCAGCGCCCTCCACGTTCGCGAGCCGTCCTGCCTGCGTTAGCTCGCCCGGCCACCCGTGCTTACTATAGGCCGCACGCCAGCGCAATCTGTATCCTCACGCTCCGCTCCTCCCACTGCCTGCTCACTCCCCTGGCCACACACCGCTCGGGGCCCACGCCTGCACTCGCCGCCCTGGCTCCCGCGCGCACTTCACCCGCGCGCCGTTCGCCCCACTTGGGCCGCGCCGCCTGGGCCTGCTGCTCGCCCACCTGCTGCCGCTCGGCGCCCCCCCCCCCCCCCCCCCGCGCACTGCCACACGGGTCGCGGCCGCTCTCTCGGGTCGCTGGCTCTCGCGCTCGCGCAGCGCCCAGCCGAGCCGCCGCCCTCCCGCGGCCGGCCGCCCAGCTTCTGCGGCCCGAGCCCGCTCGGCCCGGCGCCTTCCTGCCCGCGCCTGGCCGCGCCCACGCGCCGCGCGCTGCCTGCTCCGGCCTCCCCCCCAGCGCCCAGCGCGTCTGTGCCGGCCCGCTAGCCAAGCGCCGCCTGCTGAGCCGCACGCCCCGCCTGGGAGCCGCTTGCTACTGCTGCCTGTGCTGTTTGGTTGGATGAGAGGGTAGACGGGAGAGAGAGAAAAACAGAAGCAGACGCCAGTGAATGAAGGAGGAGGCCAAATAGGAGATGAACAGAGAGAAAAGAAGGAGGGAAAAAAGAACTTTGATAGTGCTGCTGCCGGCAGGAACGGATAAGACAGAGACGCCAGGGGAGAAAAGAAATAGAGGAAAAGGATGAACAGATTTCCCCAAGGACCTTTGTGTAAATACAGAAAACTACAAGGGCCTGTCGGATTTGAATTGCTTTTGTCCTAAAGAATGAAATTTTATAAAATTCAGGACCTAAATGCAAACATTTATGACATGTCATAATGACGGGATAGACTCGTCATCATGATTGGATAGATATGAATTGCTTTTGTCCTAAAGAATGAAATTTTATAAAATTCAGGACCTAAATGCAAACATTTATGACATGTCATAATGACGGGATAGACTCGTCATCATGATTGGATAGATATGTCATGATGACTTGCACTTTTACACTTTAGTCCTGAGTAAATTTGAAAGTTACTTTTGTAAATCAAACATTTGCATAAAAGGACTTGTACTTTTATAAAATCACATAAATACCCTTATTTTTACCACTTTACCCAAAATTTTTACACACTTCAACACATGCATTTCAAATGCAACTTTTGGATAAATATATATTTTTTACAGGGAATAAAATAAGAAAAACACATTTGCAAAACTACCCTTCACTTATTTCGAAATTACCTCCCATCCAAACACATTTTGCAAAAACAACCCTAGGTTTTTCTGTAATTACAAAAAATACCCCTTTTTACTTGCACTTTAAATTTTCAAAAGCTTCACATAAACACACATAAGCTTTACACTTAACAAACACATATTTCACACTAACAAAATATATGCCTAGCATTACAAATACACGAACTGTCACAGGCGGCCGGACCGGCGGAGGGGGAAACAGAGGAGGGGCGCGAGGAGGGGGAGGAGCCTGACCAGTGGGGCCACCGGGTCGGAGAGAGGGAGGGGGAGGGGCGCACTCGGGCTGAGGAGCAGGGGAGAGTTGGGCCGAGCGTGGCCCATGCGGGGAGAAAGGGGGAGAGGGGAATGGGCTGCCAGGGAGAGAAAGGGGCCGGCCCAAGGGGAGGAGCGGAAGGAGAGCAGGCCGGGCTGCTGTTGGGCTGGCTTATCCTCTCTCTTTCCTTTCCCTTTTCTATTTCTTTTCCTATTTTTCAAACTAAAATTCCTTTGGATTCAAATGGAATTTGAATTGAACCTCACTATTTAAGCAAACAAAAGAAATGCACCAGCATGAATGCACAAACATGTTGTTCCTAGAATAAATTTTAATTACTTATGGAATAAAATTAATTTAAATGCAAGATAAATCAAGAAAAAATCTTAGAAATTTTATTTAAGCCCAAATAAATTCATTAAAATTTAAGAAATTTACCTTAGGGTGTTACACAAAGGTTGACACCATGCTCAGCCCAAGGCCTGGTGTCACTCAGGAGGGTCACCGCCAGCTGGGGACAGATCCCACTCCATGGTCCAGCCATGTGGAACAGAAGTTGGCCACGCAGAACTATCCATGGTGTTTTCAAAACTTATACCTGAAAATGATACTAGCATGACTGAGTATTCTAATACTCAGCAAGGCTTATCCGAGATTGGGTATATGTTAGCCCGTAACTAGACTCATGAAGGCATTGTAAAGGTCCTGGGTTTATTTTCAGCTGAAAAGCAACAACGAGTATGATCTACTTTCAAGTTTTAGCCTTCATGTTCTAGTAATTATCCATGCTAGGTTAGCACCTACACTAAGCAAGCAAGGTAGATTATAATTCACCATGATTGTTCCATTTATGGTTACACTTCTTACTCTATGTGGCAGAAGGAATAGGCAATCTCAATTTCTGCGAGAGACTGACGATTCTGAATCAAGTTTCAACCTTGCAAGGGTAAACCTAACTCACACGCTTGGAACATCCAAAGATCGTTCCGGGTTATGGATCAGGGCCACCACAAGCGACTGCAGGACCGTACGTACACCAATTGTGTAGGACATATGTCTGTAGCGCGACTACATGATCGTACTCCTGTGTGCCTTGCAGAACGCACTCCCACATGTCGGTGCATGTAAATAGAAAAATTAAAAGTCGAGTGGTGGAGACATGTCCATTTGCCGGGCCACTCAGGTACTAGGCTTACCGCTTTACCATATTTCGCAGCATGTGGCTAGTACTTTCAAACGCTTAGCCACCACTACCACACACGGCGAACTTAACAACTTTCATCAAAACAGACAGGGTAAAACTCCAGGTCATGAAATCGTACATGACCCTATCCATCATCCTTATAGTGATTGCAAAATAGTAAACATGCAACTCCTATGTCGCGCGAGTGATAGAAAATCACTCGACTTTTATCGGCCCTATTTAGCAGAGCGTCTATGCGATAAGGACTCGGGTACTTCAACTCCTAGACGTAATACAAGATATATAATATAATAATGAAATTGTAATCAATTGAAATACTGGGGTATGCATCGGGGCTTGCCTTCTTGAGTGGGGGTGGGGGCAGGAGTGTCAGAGACTTCCAAACTTTGGTTTGGGGCTTCAGTTAGATCCTCGGCGACGGTTGTAGGGTCTTCAGAAAATGCTTGGTCTCCGTCGTCGAGAGTCGTTGATTCTATATGACATGCAATAACTTAAAAAGAGATGGTACTTGAGTTCAAAAATTTTTATCTCACAATAAAGTTGCAATTCAACAATTAACACATGAGAATTCATGAAATAAGAGGGTTTTACTTTTAAATTAGCATTTATACTTGAGTTATGGTGGCAGTACTGGAATTACTGAAAACAGAAACTAAAATAGCTAAATTTGAATTCAAACTTCAAGTTTAAATTTAGAACTTAGGCAAATGAAATTATAAAGTCTTAAAAATTTTAATTATAAGCCAATTATCAACACATTAAGTTATAATAAAAGGATCTAGTTAAATAAACTTAAGGAACATGCTTAATTAATTTCAAATCATCCCAAATTTGAATTTCCCAATCTCAAAAGAACTTGAACTACAAATCAAAGCTAAGTTTGAAACTTTTACACAAGCTCACACATGACCTACAGAAGCTTTTTGCCAAAAATTACAAGAAACAAAGTTAGTATGTAAAAGTTATGTATCCTATACCCTTTGACTTTGAATTTAAAATAGATTCAAAAAATTTTTAGTTTCAAACCAAACTCATTACTAAAAGTTGTAGGGTTAGAAATCTAGTGCTGGTGGGATCGCTTCAGGAGGATGATGTGGTGCCGGTGGTGCCGTTGATCGGAGCGGGGAGGCCTTGTATCGGTGGGTCGACGGGAGGCCGAGCGGCGGCGGCGCTGGATGCTCACCGGCGCTATGGGAAAGGGTGCTAGGGTGGAAGAAAACAAAATTGAAGAGGCTGAGGAGCACCAGTAGGTCACGGCGGAGGTAAGGTTGCACTGGGTTGGGGTTCAGGGGGAATATGGGCGTCGGTCGACGGTGGTCCAGAGGCACGGCGGAGGTCCGGTGGGCAATGGTGGACGGAGCAGTGGAAATTGGATGGAAAGGAAACTTGCAACTGCCAAAGCGTGTGCTAGAGGAGCTAGAGAAGGCGCTCAGGGTCCAGAAGAGGATATGATCGGGTGAAAGCAGGAGCTGGCGTCTCGGCGGCATGCGTGGCGATTGCGGCGGCGCTCGGGCAGAAGCTCAGTGACATGGAGGGCACACGGGCAGGCCAGCACGGGGTCGGGAGGGCGGCGGCACAGCAGAGGGGTGACGCGTGGGACGTCGAAAGGCAGGAGGTGGCGCGGGAGATGCTGCGACGGCGAGCGGCGGTGAGGCACAGCTCGGGCAGACGGCGGGCGACGTGGCCGAGCGGGGAGAGGCTAGCGTGGGGGCGGGAAACGGCGGGGCAGAGGCCGGGGTGGCACGTGGCAAGGTCCTGAGCGGCGCAGAGACGGCAGGGGCGGTGCACATGGCTGGAAGAACGGCGGCGGCGCGCGGCAGAGAAGAACAGAGGAGAGGGAGAGAGGTAGACGAAGGAGGACCAAAAAGCAATTTCGAGAAATGCAGGGACCCTACTGTAATGCATCAATAACTTTTAAACCAGTGCTGAAATGGAGATGGGCCCAAAAGCAAAAGTGTATGGTTTTTCAAAATGTACAACTTTGCTTTAAGGTTCATCCACAGAAGAGCTAAGGATTTGCAATTAATTTGAAATTTAACAAGATTTCTAAACTTTGCATAAATCCTATTTTAAAATTACATCACATTTATATCCGAAGGGTAGTTTCACCTACTTTTGCGATTTAAACACAAGTTTTAACTTTTGCAAAACAACCCTCATACTTTTGAATTCTACTCTCCAAGTTCACCCATTTAGCACAAAAGGACCTTTATTAAAATATAAATATATAAGTAACCCTTTTCCCTTAGCACTAAAATTTCTAATTACACTTTTGCCACATTTTGTACATAACAACACACTAAAAAATCTAGAGTGTGACCATGCTAATTACTTGAGTGTCACAGCGAGCTTGCCAAACCGTGCAGCCTACAGGACCAACCCCGACGAGACTAAGGAAATTCAGCGGCAAGTCCAGGCCCTTCTGGACCGCGGGTACATTCGTGAGAGTCTTAGTCCTTGCTCTGTTCCTGTTCTTTTGGTTCCTAAGAAAGATGGCACTTGGCGCATGTGTGTTGATTGTCGAGCCATCAATAACATTACCATTCGATATCGCTATCCAATTCCTCGTTTGGATGACATGCTTGATGAGCTGAGTGGTTCTGTTATTTTCTCCAAGATTGATTTACGTAGTGGATATCATCAGATTTGTATGGCTTTAGGGGATGAATGGAAAACTACCTTTAAAACAAGGTTCGGTCTTTATGAATGGTTAGTCATGCCTTTTGGTTTAACTAATGCGCCCAGCACTTTCATGAGATTGATGAACGAGATTGATTGAATGAGATTGATGAACGAGGTTCATAGAGTCATTTCCTTACATCATTAAACATAAGAAAGGGAAAGACATTGTGATTGCCGATGCTTTATCTAGACGTTTGTGGCAGAACCAACCTGAATTATACCGGCTCAAGTACGCGAGTCCACTTCCGAGGGCTCCAACGTGCTTCAAACGGTATAATCCCTTGGCCTGTCGGGTAACGTCCCGATAAACCACCGATACACAGGATCAAATAAGGTTACCTCACACGAAGGTGAGTCCAGAGATACAATCACCATCACATTTTACATAACAGGGAATTACATTACAAGAGTTTATAAAAGTAGTACAAAGTTTCAAACTTAGAGAAAACAATACAACTGTTTAAGCTATGATCTTTAGCAGCGGAAAAACATACGCGATGATCTACAGCACGTCGACAAGACGGATGTCATGCTAAGCCCGGGCACGACATCACTCGATATCACCAGTGCTGGCCGGAGACGGATCCCATTCCACGGACCAATCATCTGGAAGAGCACAGGGCCAAGGCAAGGGAAGAGTAGGGTCTTCACAGATATCACCTGAAAAATGTACAACTAGCAAGGCTGAGTATACTAATACTCAGCAAGGCTTACCCGGGATTGGGTATACTTTAACCCATAACTAGACTTATGAAGGCTTGTAAAATTCTGGGTTTAGTTTCAGCTGAAAAGCAACTAAGAGTAGATCCTTACTTTCAACTTTTAGCTTTCAAGTTCTATGTGATTATCCATTCTAGATAAGCACTTATAACTAAGCAAGCAAGGTAGAGCTCTTTATCTCATCCATCAGTATTGCTTATCATATAGTTGCTCTTCTTACTCTGTGTGATAAAGGGATTAAGTAGTCTCAATCATCGTGAGAGGCGGACGATTCGAATCGAATTTAACCTTGCAAGGTAAACCTAACACACACGCTTGGAACACCACAGGGTCATTCCGAAGCAACCGTTTGCCTTTCATTCCGACTCGTGGACAGGTCCACCACAAGCGACTGCAGGAACATACGCACATCACTCGTGCAGGACATACGTCTGTAGCGCGACTACAAAACCCGTATTCCTGGTTGCCCTTGCAACACGTATTTCCCCAGTCGAACCAAGTAACCCAAAGAAGCAAATCGAGTGGTGGGAGGTATGTCCACTCCTCGGGCCGATTGGCTACTAGGCTTACCGCTTACCCATAACTCACGGCATGTGGTTAGTACTTTCAAACGCTTAACCCCGATCGGCACACACCGCGACCTTATCAGGTTCAACAACACAGACGGGGTATCACCTCAACCATGATACCTCACAAACTCCCGTCCGTCATCCTTATAGTGATAACAGGAATGTAAACATTACAATTCCTATATCGCGCGAGTGACAGGAAATCACTCAACTTCTACCGGCCCTATTAGCAGAGCATCTAGTCGATATGACCTCAGGTGCAGTACATTGGTTCCTAGGATTTATGCATCTAGGGTTTCAAGCAATTCCTAAGAACTTAATGCATAGAATACGTAATAGATATAGATTGTAGTGTAATAAAAATAGTAGGTTATGTCCGGGGCTTGCCTTTATTGGTGGGTCTGAAGTCAGTAAGTCAATATCTTCCGAACTTTGGTTCGGGGCTTCAGATAATCCCGTGACGAAGTTCCTGGGGTCTTCAGAATAACTTCCTTCTGGTTCCGGGTTTAGTTGGTAATTTCCGTCGGCGAGAGTGATCGAATCTATATGATATGCAAGATGGAGTTTAATGAATGCATACACTTTCATTTCAACTCACGATAAAGTTGCAATCCAAATAAAAGAACATTACATTTCGACAAACAACCTAACTACCCTGTATTGGGCAGTCATTTATCGAGTATTAACTAAACTAACTAGTCTCGTTAGGCAACAGGGAGTTTACCCTAAACATCTATACTAACTTCATTAGGTAGCATGTTCAGTTATTTAATTAGTTGGTGTATAGATCTTGACCTTAACCGATGAGGATGCATCAGGTTTAGCCGATAGACGTGCTTTGGTCGGGCCTAACAGAGGTGTGTCTACTGTGCGATCTTACTGATCCAAGGTTGTGTACTTTGGTCTGGGTAGCCGGTTGACAGGTGCACTGGTTTTCTAATTGATCGATGAAAACATCGATCACTTTAGCAGAGGGATGTTTCCTAAAGCAGCTGTGTCCTAACTAATTTGTGTGAGCATCGGCGTACTTAACTAATCGCGTGTGTATCAGCATAGCGGATCCATGCTTTAGCAAAACTAGTCGATCGGTGATTTGACCTTCTAGCCGATTTAGTGTATCGGCACATTCGCCGATTTAAACATCGGGTAGAATTAGTCGAGTGATGTATTGACATAGTTAGTTGACTAATGCGAGTAACTAGCCGATGGTGTATTGATAGACTAGTCGAACTATGTATCCGTACGGTCTGTGTCTCAGCGTATTCAGCTGATTGGTGAATCAGCTGTGTAGCCGGTTTTTATCCTTAATGTTCTCTTATATCTACTGGGGCATATCAGCTGTATAGCTGATTGTCCTACGCTGCACTGGCTGTGCCTAATTGAGATATGCTTAAATGTTATCCTAGGTAACTAGGTGTGGTTGCATCGGCTGGATTACATCAGCACAACAATTGAGTGCTGTACAGCCGATGAGGTTATCTAAGTTAGATCTATTTCAAGATTTAAATGTAATAGAACACTAATATTAAACTAGGTTGGTGAGACCATAAGTGCGGAGTTAGATTAAGGAGGATGTGGTTGAGGGTATGTAACCGATAAGCATATAGTCAATCTCTCAACCGATAAATCGGCTGATAACAGTGTGTGGATAAGGATAGGAAAACTAAGGATTGACCGGCCATATTTGACCGCTATGGGAAACAACTGAAATCAGCTTGGATTAGCCTAAAGCAAGAATCTTAAGATCTAGCGTGAAAACTTAGATAAATCGGTTATTTGACAAAGGTTCACACCTAGCCGATTCACACTTTAATTCGACAGAGTACCTAGTCGATAGGTGTGGCCATCGGCTAGCCATAATCTACAGGGCATCGGCATCGGTTGCCGATTGTGTGCGTATTGGCTATTTCAGAAGGCTGTCTACAGTGTTGATCGGATCTGGCCGATCTGGTGTGAATCGGCTGTCAGCCGATTCCCTATGCTGTACTGACTGTGCTTAGCTGATAAATACGTTCTCTATTGAATGTGCCTATCCGACTCTTGACTAGAGTGTTAACCGAAGTAATTAGTGTTTGACTGGTTCGATTTTACCAACAAAACAACCGATTGACGTATAGCCAACGCGGTTGTCTAGATTGGACTGGGTCAATTAGGGCACTAACATTGGATCGGACCGATAGGGTGGTAAACATCGGGCCGAGGGGCTTTTGCCGGTATGGAAGAAGTCAAGGGGCTTATGGCCGTTAGGGTCACGCCTATCGAAAATCAGCTGAACTAGTAGCCGATTGCTAAGCCTAGTTACAAAGGTATATTAACTAAGTAGTCGATACACGAGGTAAACTAGGACCTTTACATAGGAAAGGGGCTCTAACAATATTGCAATCAAGACTGAAGTAAAGGCATGAGCATCCATATGAATAAAAGGTTAATCAATCATCACAAAAAGTCTGCCATAGGGGCAGCAAATACATCAGCCATGGTGCACAATTTATCTTTAGTCAATCTATGGCAAGAACTTTGGCTACCAATAGCTAATAAGTTTAGTGTCATATAAACAGTAGGCTAAAAACAATTCAAACATTTCACTTCGAATTAGACCTTATTTAAAGTTGCACAACAAGTCTAATTAAGATTTAAACAAGCGACACAAGAAAACACATTGTAATAATAAGCAAACATGACTGAACATAGCTTAGCTATTCCTTCTATAAACAAATTGAATTAATTAACTTAAAAGAATTTAAGTTACAAAACAAAATTAGGTTTGAAAATTCCACATCAATTCATACTTAACCTATAAAAATTGTATAACAAAAATCATGATCTACATAGTTAATACGTAGGAGCTATGAATTTTACACTCTCTCTTATCTTAGATTAATATAGATTCTAAACTATTTGGTTTCATATCAAACTCACTTAATAGAAGTTGTAGATCTCAAAATCTAGTTTCTAACAAAACTGGTTTTGCAATTTTTAGAATTTCCTACACTTCTCTATTGAATTTACAAGTTAAGAATATCACTCACATGAAATAATGAACACCCATCCACTTCTATTCTTAATACAGTACAAACTATCTATTTTCACAGCATGGTCATAAAACAAAAGTGATAGAATTTGAAATGAAGATTCAAGTACAACTGGTTTTATATTTTTTTGAATTTTCTACGATTTTCTAGGGATTTTCAAAGTTCAGCACATCACTTCACATAAAACAATAAACACCTTTACACACAGGTCCTCGAACTACACTGTTTATATGAGTCTAGGCTTTGCAGAAAACACCCTGACCTTGTCTTAATTGTTGCACGAGGTCCTTCCTGTGAGCTTGAAACAGAGGAGGCGCCGTGGGGGCTCAGTTTTGGTGGAAGCAAGCCATGCCGGCAGCCGGGGAAGGACGAGTAGTATACCACGAAATCATTTTGGGGATCAAAGGGTGAGGAGGAAGGCCAACAGGAGGTCCTCGACGGTGGGGGGGGAAGAAAATTCAGAGGAGCAGAGCAGCTCCGGTCGTGCGTACGCCTAGCTGCCACGCCGGCTTGCCTGTGCCTCCTGCGCGTGGGCCGCTCGCCAGCCGCGCGGCCGCCTGCCGTCGCCTGCCCGGGGCCGCGCAGCGCCCGAGCCGCGCGCCGCACCAGCGCCCGCAAGCCACCGAGCGCCAGCCGCCTGCTCCCGCCTGCTCCCGCGCCTCCTGGGCCCGCTCGCCTGGCGGCTGCCGCCCCTCCGCCTGCCTCCAGCGCAGCGCCGACCGCCAGCACCTGCCGCGGCCCACGCCCGCCGAGCCGCCGCGCAGCTGCGCCGTGCGCGCCCCGCGTGGGGCCGCCTGCGCTGGCGCCCGCGGCTGCCTGGGCCGGCCCGCGCGTGCGCCTGCTGCGGCCGGCCGCCCGCGCTAGCGCTGCTCCCGCGCCTGGGCCCGGCCGAGCTGCACGCGCCCGAGTCTCGCCGCAGCCGCCGCTGGAACCACTCTGCATCGCCGGCGCCCAGCTCCTGCGACCGAGCCTGTGAACCGCTGCCTGGTGGAGGAATGGGAGAGAGGAGGGAAAAATGGAATTGGACAGAGCTGCCGCCTGTGGGGAAGAGATAAGGGCGCCAGAGGAGAAGGAGCTGGGGTAGCGACGCGTGGAAAATTCTGCAGCAGGATGTGGCAAGGGTGGGACAGCGGTGAACTGCAGCAGCAGGAGGTGTCAACGGTGGCCGGACGGCGGCGGTTGCAGAGCAGAGAACACAGCAAAAACAGAGCAGCGCCAAAGGAGGAAGAGAAAGGGGATTTTCCCAGGGACCTGTTTGTAATTTTAGAAAATTGCAGGGACCTCTCGGTAAAGACTATTTTAACCGCTGTTCTAGGGCTCAAACAAAAATGTAACCAAAATGAAAGTTGTACAACTTTTCGAACTCTACAACTTGTTTTAGGGGTTGAATTCCAAAACTCACAATATGAAGTTTTATTTTAAGACTTGGACTAAATTTGAATTTTATAACATCTTTGTTATTGTTAGTATAATTATATATAACCTTGGGCCTGTTCGCAATTTGCTAAGTAAGTCATGATTGCTTACATTATTACCTTTTTACTTCTAGTAATTTTGGAAAGTTACTTTTGTAAACCACCTATTTTGCAATAAAGGACTTGTACTTTTAATAAATTACACAAATATCCCTATTTCCACAACTTTACTCAAATTTTTACACAATTTAACTCCTACATTTCTAATGCAACTGTTGGGTAAATATATATTTTTACAAGACATAGAGTAAAAATATATTTGCCAAACTACCCTTTACTTATTTTGAGGTTACCACTTATCAATTTACATTTGACAAAAAACAACCCTAGTTTTTCCATAATTACGAAAATACCTTCTTTACTTAAGATTTTCAAGAACTTCACACAAATACACAAAAGTTTTACACTAACAAGCATACACTTCACACTATCAAAATATAAGTCTAGGATTACAAATACACAAACTGTCACAGCCTTCCCCCCTAAAAAGAATCTCGTCCCGAGATTCGGACGAAAGACTCTTAAGGGAAGAGAAGCATATCACCCATTAAATACGGCAGGAAACAAACACACCAGAGAAGTAAAAGTCGTTGGAGTTTGATGAGATAAGTGTAACAAGAGCATGGATAGATCGTATACGGATGAGTTTGACAAGAGAAGAGAGAGAAAGGTGATCAAGTTCTCATAGAATTGAGATCGCATTCATGAGAACGATAAATGTCGGTGACATTCTTTACAAAACTAATGGATAGCAATTGAAGATAGTACAAGAGATGGATAAATGATGGTTGAAATATTTCTGCTCAGAGTTTATTATCTGAATGATTTAAATGATATTGATTGTAAAATATGCCTATTTATACCAATGCAATCAAGGAATAATGATAAATGCTCTAGCTTAGAGTGCAATGCTTGGTATATAACCATGAACATGATGCACTGTTGAGATGCATATTTGCAATGATGATGCAATACGAGGATGGAGGATTCTATGCACGATCAAGATGGTGCGTAAGACACAATGCATTTACCATGATGCTGATCGAATGATGCATACGCCATAATGCAAGGATAATGATACTTGCAATGTATGCACGTATGAAATGCATGAAATATGATGCATACCCTCATGAGTTGATGATGCCTATGACTCGCACCCTGCAACCGTTCGTTCGTAACTAACACCTGGTTAGCTCTATATCCTTAAGCGAGGATCAAAAGTTAGGACACTAGTAAGGTTGCATAAAAAGAGATTGCAGTGGGGTTACGTCACATAGACCTAGTCACCAGTGCGCTCCTAATGGCTCAATCATGTGGCTGCAGCGCACATGAGGCCTTAGGTTCCGACACGGCATCATGGTCATGTGATTAACACCACCACAAAAGAGGAATAGCAACCCTGTAGTGTCAACAGCAACAAGATAGGTTTAGGAACCCGAGACAACCTGAAGTTGTACAGAGGCGCACTCGTTAGTTAGTCTACGGGCTTTCGATGATGATGCAACACCATGCACTGACCAAAGATGTATTGTGTTATGATGCATGACTTTTGCTCGTAGAATTGTATGCAAAAAGTAATTATTGTCATACATCTTTTAAATTTATCCAAAATTATCTGAGCAAAATTGAAGGTACAAACTTTCAGATGTTGTAACCGGAATAGCCAACAATATAAGGTACAACATCATGAAAGGATGGATAAATCTCTGAATGATGAATTGAAGAGTTTGCTGATGATTATCAAAATGTAACCATCAAAGGAAGGAACTCAATGGTTCTGCCGAAACAGATTTAAAACAAGATCAAGGATTTGATTTAGCGGTCAAGCTAAGATCGACGATAAGGTCCAAACATGACCTAACTGATTTGATTCACTAAAGACTTTCCCAACTCTAGGATAGCCTATCAGATTACATTGGCTCCCACAACACAAAGTCTATACAGGCATTTAGATACAAGCAACATATTTCAATACAATCACATAACAAACAAGACAATCAGGTCAATCCACGATAACATGATGCATGCACGTTCTACACGTCCTCACAAACAAAAATAACTGCCAAGTAATCTTGGTCTTACGTGATTAGTACGGTGGCATCATATAAATACGTCTCTCCCTATATATATACTAGTCGTTCTTACGTTCAAGCTTACGTAACGAGGTTAGCATACCTGCAGAAAATCACAATATATATATGTTGACCTTTCATGCCAGCATGTCATGAAAGCGTCCCCAATCATTACTGTTCACTATAGAAACAGCATCTGTACAATTACCGCCGTACAGACAACGTTAACATACGTTATCGAGATAACGTATTCACGGGGTACCGCAAAATGCGGGGTATGATCTGCGATCGCCATACCCTGCGCCGAACCATATACTCCCAATGTAGTCAACCGAAGTTGGTACATTGGCAGCATCTCAAGTAGGCCACTGCTTGAGAAACAGCGTTCGGTTCGCATCACCGACAGGAAGGCCAAGCTCCCTCAGTTGGCTGAGGATCCATACCTTCTTACCTCATCGTCGAAGGTGTCGTTACAGAAAGTAAAGTTGGGTTGTGCATGAATTTAAGTTTTGACAGAAAAGTAATGCTGGTAGTTAGGATATATATATACTATAGCCACCTCTAATTCCCTCATAAGCATTACCCTAGGGCTTTACGTACTAAGCTCAATCCTTAACGAATCCAACGTAGTTTTGGGAAACCTTTGGTTGGTCAAACTTTTATACTGAAAACATTTTTAAGGTAAATGTATCTCCAGGGTAACCTTATAGCTCTGATACCAGCTGTGGCAGAACCAACCTGAATTATACCGGCTCAAGTACGCGAGTCCACTTCCGAGGGCTCCAACGTGCTTCAAACGGTATAATCCCTTGGCCTGTCGGGTAACGTCCCGATAAACCACCGATACACAGGATCAAATAAGGTTACCTCACACGAAGGTGAGTCCAGAGATACAATCACCATCACATTTTACATAACAGGGAATTACATTACAAGAGTTTATAAAAGTAGTACAAAGTTTCAAACTTAGAGAAAACAATACAACTGTTTTAAGCTATGATCTTTAGCAGCGGAAAACATACGCGATGATCTACAGCACGTCAACAAGACGGATGTCATGCTAAGCCCGGGCACGACATCACTCGATATCACCAGTGCTGGCCGGAGACGGATCCATTCCACGGACCAATTCATCTGGAAGAGCACAGGGCAAGGCAGGGAAGAGTAGGGTCTTCACAGATATCACCTGAAAAATGTACAACTAGCAAGGCTGAGTATACTAATACTCAGCAAGGCTTACCCGGGATTGGGTATACTTTAGCCATAACTAGACTTATGAAGGCTTGTAAAAGTTCTGGGTTTAGTTTCAGCTGAAAAGCAACTAAGAGTAGATCCTTACTTTCAACTTTTAGCTTTCAAGTTCTATGTGATTTATCCATTCTAGATAAGCACTTATAACTAAGCAAGCAAGGTAGAGCTCTTTATCTCATCCATCAGTATTGCTTATCATATAGTTGCTCTTCTTACTCTGTGTGATTAAAGGGATTAAGTAGTCTCAATCATCGTGAGAGGCGGACGATTCGAATCGAATTTAACCTTGCAAGGTAAACCTAACACACACGCTGGAACACCACAGGGTCATTCCGAAGCAACCGGTTTGCCTTTCATTCCGACTCGTGGACAGGTCCACCACAAGCGACTGCAGGAACATACGCACATCACTCGTGCAGGACATACGTCTGTAGCGCGACCTACAAAACCTGTATTCCTGGTTGCCTTGCAACACGTATTTCCCCAGTCGAACCAAGTAACCCAAAGAAGCAAATCGAGTGGTGGGAGGTATGTCCACTCCTCGGGCCGATTGGCTACTAGGCTTACCGCTTACCCATAACTCACGGCATGTGGTTAGTACTTTCAAACGCTTAAACCCCGATCGGCACACACCGCGACCTTATCAGGTTTCAACAACACAGACGGGGTATCACCTCAACCATGATACTCACAAACTCCCGTCCGTCATCCTTATAGTGATAACAGGAATGTAAACATTACAATTCCTATATCGCGCGAGTGACAGGAAATCACTCGACTTCTACCGGCCCTATTGCAGAGCATCTAGTCGATATGACCTCAGGTGCAGTACATTGGTTCCTAGGATTTATGCATCTAGGGTTTCAAGCAATTCCTAAGAACTTAATGCATAGAATACGTAATAGATATAGATTGTAGTGTAATAAAAATAGTAGGTTATGTCCGGGGCTTGCCTTTATTGGTGGGTCTGAAGTCAGTAAGTCAATATCTTCCGAACTTTGGTTCGGGGCTTCAGATAATCCCGTGACGAAGTTCCTGGGGTCTTCAGAATAACTTCCTTCTGGTTCCGGGATTAGTTGGTAATTTCCGTCGGCGAGAGTGATCGAATCTATATGATATGCAAGATGGAGTTTAATGAATGCATACACTTTCATTTCAACTCACGATAAAGTTGCAATCCAAATAAAAGAACATTACATTTCGACAAACAACCTAACTACCCTGTATTGGGCAGTCATTTATCGAGTATTAACTAAACTAACTAGTCTCGTTAGGCAACAGGGAGTTTACCCTAAACATCTATACTAACTTCATTAGGTAGCATGTTCAGTTATTTAATTAGTTGGTGTATAGATCTTGACCTTAACCGATGAGGATGCATCAGGTTTAGCCGATAGACGTGCTTTGGTCGGGCCTAACAGAGGTGTGTCTACTGTGCGATCTTACTGATCCAAGGTTGTGTACTTTGGTCTGGGTAGCCGGTTGACAGGTGCACTGGTTTTCTAATTGATCGATGAAAACATCGATCACTTTAGCAGAGGGATGTTTCCTAAAGCAGCTGTGTCCTAACTAATTTGTGTGAGCATCGGCGTACTTAACTAATCGCGTGTGTATCAGCATAGCGGATCCATGCTTTAGCAAAACTAGTCGATCGGTGATTTGACCTTCTAGCCGATTTAGTGTATCGGCACATTCGCCGATTTAAACATCGGGTAGAATTAGTCGAGTGATGTATTGACATAGTTAGTTGACTAATGCGAGTAACTAGCCGATGGTGTATTGATAGACTAGTCGAACTATGTATCCGTACGGTCTGTGTCTCAGCGTATTCAGCTGATTGGTGAATCAGCTGTGTAGCCGGTTTTTATCCTTAATGTTCTCTTATATCTACTGGGGCATATCAGCTGTATAGCTGATTGTCCTACGCTGCACTGGCTGTGCCTAATTGAGATATGCTTAAATGTTATCCTAGGTAACTAGGTGTGGTTGCATCGGCTGGATTACATCAGCACAACAATTGAGTGCTGTACAGCCGATGAGGTTATCTAAGTTAGATCTATTTCAAGATTTAAATGTAATAGAACACTAATATTAAACTAGGTTGGTGAGACCATAAGTGCGGAGTTAGATTAAGGAGGATGTGGTTGAGGGTATGTAACCGATAAGCATATAGTCAATCTCTCAACCGATAAATCGGCTGATAACAGTGTGTGGATAAGGATAGGAAAACTAAGGATTGACCGGCCATATTTGACCGCTATGGGAAACAACTGAAATCAGCTTGGATTAGCCTAAAGCAAGAATCTTAAGATCTAGCGTGAAAACTTAGATAAATCGGTTATTTGACAAAGGTTCACACCTAGCCGATTCACACTTTAATTCGACAGAGTACCTAGTCGATAGGTGTGGCCATCGGCTAGCCATAATCTACAGGGCATCGGCATCGGTTGCCGATTGTGTGCGTATTGGCTATTTCAGAAGGCTGTCTACAGTGTTGATCGGATCTGGCCGATCTGGTGTGAATCGGCTGTCAGCCGATTCCCTATGCTGTACTGACTGTGCTTAGCTGATAAATACGTTCTCTATTGAATGTGCCTATCCGACTCTTGACTAGAGTGTTAACCGAAGTAATTAGTGTTTGACTGGTTCGATTTTACCAACAAAACAACCGATTGACGTATAGCCAACGCGGTTGTCTAGATTGGACTGGGTCAATTAGGGCACTAACATTGGATCGGACCGATAGGGTGGTAAACATCGGGCCGAGGGGCTTTTGCCGGTATGGAAGAAGTCAAGGGGCTTATGGCCGTTAGGGTCACGCCTATCGAAAATCAGCTGAACTAGTAGCCGATTGCTAAGCCTAGTTACAAAGGTATATTAACTAAGTAGTCGATACACGAGGTAAACTAGGACCTTTACATAGGAAAGGGGCTCTAACAATATTGCAATCAAGACTGAAGTAAAGGCATGAGCATCCATATGAATAAAAGGTTAATCAATCATCACAAAAAGTCTGCCATAGGGGCAGCAAATACATCAGCCATGGTGCACAATTTATCTTTAGTCAATCTATGGCAAGAACTTTGGCTACCAATAGCTAATAAGTTTAGTGTCATATAAACAGTAGGCTAAAAACAATTCAAACATTTCACTTCGAATTAGACCTTATTTAAAGTTGCACAACAAGTCTAATTAAGATTTAAACAAGCGACACAAAAAAACATTGTAATAATAAGCAAACATGACTGAACATAGCTTAGCTATTCCTTCTATAAAAAATTGAATTAATTAACTTAAAAGAATTTAAGTTACAAAACAAAATTAGGTTTGAAAATTCCACATCAATTCATACTTAACCTATAAAAAATTGTATAACAAAAATCATGATCTACATAGTTAATACGTAGGAGCTATGAATTTTACACTCTCTCTTATCTTAGATTTAATATAGATTCTAAACTATTTGGTTTCATATCAAACTCACTTAATAGAAGTTGTAGATCTCAAAATCTAGTTTCTAACAAAACTGGTTTTGCAATTTTTAGAATTTCCTACACTTCTCTATTGAATTTACAAGTTAAGAATATCACTCACATGAAATAATGAACACCATCCACTTCTATTCTTAATACAGTACAAACTATCTATTTTCACAGCATGGTCATAAAACAAAGTGATAGAATTTGAAATGAAGATTCAAGTACAACTGGTTTTATATTTTTTTGAATTTTCTACGATTTTCTAAGG